>NC_092342.1:220143461-220446346 GCF_046630445.1 Rutidosis leptorrhynchoides
AAACTGCTAATGCTGAGTCTTTCTTGCAGTCGTGAACAACCAATAACCACCACCACAAAATGCAAACCAACTACTGTTGCACTGCAGCTGCTATTACAGTATTTCTGTTTCACGAAACTGCAATTATTTCTTGCTGCAGCTACTTCTGTTTACTTCCGTTACTGTCAAACTGCAACACTTGCTGTTGCGTTTCTGTTTCCGGTACAATAACAACGAGAGTGTCGATGGTGCAACAGTGAAGATGATTTGATGAACATTGTAACATATAGAGGGTGAAGGAAGACGAAAATGATGATGATACCATGTAGTTATTGATAATGATATACGATGTGGATGATGACATGAAGATGCTGTATGATGATGAAAGTGATAGACCACTATCTTCTCAATCCCACTTGCAAGTAAACAAAATTTCCTGTTAATACAGACAATTTATTTTAAAGCTTGGCCCGTGAATTTAATCTAAATTTTGGGCTGCTATGTTCATGTTTATTGGGCTGTGGTTGTTTATTTTGTTGGGCCATTATGATTCAAGCTTCCATTTGAGCCAAAGCCCAAATTTTAATTAGATACTAGGCCATTAATAATAATCGTATAATTGATGGGGTTAAATGTTATGATGTATAAGTGATGATGATGAACGATGATGATGTTGTATGATATGATGATGACGTGAAGTGTTGTTGATGGTGCACGAAGAAGACGATGTGATGATATAATAATATGTTGATGTTGAGCTCGATGATAACTAGTGAAGATGATGATGGCGAATTAAGTTATGATGATGAGGATGGAAAGGATGAGAGTGATAATGTTACAGAGATGAGAAAATGATGATGATGATTTAGGATATAAGGTTAATGATAAAATGAATCGTAAGACTAGGATGTGATGAAGATGATTCAACAGCGTTTTATATGTTAAATATTTTACCGTGTTAGTTATAAACAGGAAAACATAATCGGTTCAATGGTTGGGCGTGTGGGTGTTTAACGAGAGGTCACAGGTTCGAGCCCGGGCTGAGACAGTTTATTTTCTTTTGGAGTTTTTCCTCCTAAGGTAGTTTTATTATTTTTATTTTTATTATTATCATTAGTAGTAAAATAATTATTATTAAGGGTATCATGTTTATTAGAATTATCATTATTATTATTGAAATTATCAATATTAGTAAAATTATCATTTTCATTATTATTACCATTATTATTATTATTATTATTATTATTATTATTATTATTATTATTATTATTATTATTATTATTATTATTATTATTATTATTATTATTATTATTATTATTATCATTTTTATTAGAATTATTATTATCATTACAATTATTACTTTTATCATCATTATTATTACTACTATTATTAAGATAATTATTAACATTATTATTTTCATTAACAAGATTTTATTATACATTATCAACATTATTTTTATTATTATTATTTTTATTATTATTATTATTATTATTATTATTATTATTATTATTATCTTTATTATTATTATTATTATTATTATTATCAAGTATTATTATTAAATATTATAACATATTATAAGTATTAATAAAATTATATATAAGAATGTCAATCTTAATATATAACAAAATATATATAAACTTAGTTGATTTATATTATAATGTGTTAATATATATACTTGATATAGGTTCGTGAATCCGAGGCCAACCTTGCATTGTTCAAAATCGTCATATGTATTTTTACTACAAAATACAGTATAGTGAGTTTCATTTGCTCCCTTTTTAAATGCTTTTGCAATATATATTTTTGGGACTGAGAATACGTGCGCTGTTTTTATAAATGTTTTACGAAATAGACACAAGTAATCGAAACTACATTATATGGTTGAATGATCGAAGACGAATATGCCCCTTTTTACTTGGTAACCTAAGAATTAGTAAACCAGTCTACTAATTGACGCGAATCCTAAAGATAGATCTATTGGGCCTAACGAACCCCATCCAAAGTACCGGATGCTTTAGTACTTCGAATTCGTTTTTATCCTGTCCGAAGGATTTCCCGAAATGATAGGGGATATTCTTATATGCATCTTGTTAATATCGGTTACCAAGTGTTCAATCCATATGAATGATATTTTTGTCTCTATGCATGGGACGTATATTTATGATAACTGAAAATGAAAATCTTGTGGTCTATTAAAATTATGGAAATGATTGATTACGATAAACTAATGAACTTACCAACCTTTTGGTTGACACTTGAAAGCATGTTTATTATCAGGTATGAAAGAAATCTTCCGCTGTGCATTTGGTCATCTTAGAGATATTACTTAGAGTCATTCATGACGTATTTCAAAAAGATGTTGCATTCGAGTCATTGAGTTCATCAAGAATATTATCAAGTCATTTATAGTTTAGATATATTATGAAATGGTATGAATGCCTGTCAACTTTCGATGAAATGAAAGTTTGTCTTTTAAAAACGAATGCAATGTTTGTAAAATGTATCATATAGAGGTCAAGTACCTCGCGATGTAACCAAATGCAATGTATTCGTCTAGGTGGATTAGGATGGGACATTATAGGTGGTATCAGAGCGGTGGTCTTAGCGAGCCAGGTCTTGCATTAGTGTGTCTAACTGATAGTATGCATTAGTGAGTCTGGACTTCGACCGTGTCTGCATGTCAAAAGTTTTGCTTATCATTTCGTGTCAAAAATCATCTACTTATCATCCTTAGGAAATTATCTGCTTATCATTCCTAGTCTAGACACATCTTACTGCATTGATTACATGAATAGTGTATAGACAAATCCATATCTCAGCGTATCTGTTACTATAGACTTTATCTGACACGTTTCCTTAATTTCCTCCGCAATCTACGGGATCTTCTGTAGTATAGTAGATATTCTATATAATTAGAATATTATCCGATAACCGAAAATAATTTCATATCGAAAAATCCTCTAACTGGTCAAAAGAGATGGATCCTACACCTAGCTTGGATTCCATTAGTTCCGGAAGCAATTTTGAGATGCATATTGAAGTAGACTCCGAAGTCAATGAACCCGAAGTGTCTCCACTGTTTAGCTATTTTTCTTTCTGGAGGAGATGGGGGTGGGTCCGAGACTTACTCACTTGATGGAGAAATGAAGAAGGTGAGCCCTACCATGAACCAAACTTACCTCCTAACATCGGAGAAAATGATGTACACACCGGTGAACCTATGCGCAACACTGTATTCACCCTTCTTGCTAAAGTTTTCCACGTCGAAGGTCGCATTACTGCAATCTCGTAAAATATTCAACCTCTACTTCTGAATACCAATCGAAGGGGAATATTAGAAGAAGTTTGGGAACTTCGAATTGATAATCAAGATCTATCGAATCAGATGAGTGGATGGATAGAAATGATAGAGGGTAGGATAGTAACCCTGACAAGAATGGTGCGTGATTTACAAGCTATACTTACTACACCAACATCATCACCAAC
This sequence comes from Rutidosis leptorrhynchoides, assembly GCF_046630445.1. Taxonomy (NCBI): domain Eukaryota; kingdom Viridiplantae; phylum Streptophyta; class Magnoliopsida; order Asterales; family Asteraceae; genus Rutidosis; species Rutidosis leptorrhynchoides. The sequence goes on from NC_092342.1 coordinate 220,146,927, forward strand.
CTCAGCACCAACAACACTTGTAGCACCGACAGCAACAGTACCACCATCAGCTGCACCAGCAGCATAACCAGTACAAACAACAACAACATCATCACACGTCTCAACCTCGCAATCTATACCTCAAGCATAATCATCGTTCTACGAATCATTCTACATAAACTATCTTCGTCCTTCATGGCGATTATGTAACCTCTAATGTTTTAGAGATTATGTACTTTAGTTCTAGCCATAAATCTAATGAGTTTAATATCACATTGACTCATTAAATCCATTATTACGTCTAAAGAAAATATATATGTATATATGTTTTCATAAAGATTGTAACTAAAATTTTTGTTGTACAAACTGTTAATGGTGAAAATATTTTAACGGGTAGGTAATACCCGAGGAATATTTAGATTTCACCTTAATAAGTTACACTGTACATTCGTCGAAGCTGATTCAACGATCATTTACTATCCTACTTACAACCACCGATATACGTATCCATTCACCGCAGAATAACCATTTTCATTTAATTTCATATTTGGATTTGGACCTATCAGAATCCAACAAGTGGCATAATGAAGAAAACATATGACAAAATAAAATTTGTTAGAAACAGACAAATTAACTATGAGAAATTTTGTTAAGAATCCACGCTAACTGTTCCTAGCTATCTGATTACATTTTATTTATCGCAATTTAATTATCGCAATTTATATTCTCGCAATTTTATTTATCGTCATTTAATTTCTGTTATTTATTTTACGCACTTTAAATATCGGGACAAGTATACAAGGTTTTGACATATTATATCGACGCATCTATATATGTTATTTAGAATAACCATAGACGCTCTATATGCAGTAATGATCGAGTTAGCTATACAGGGTTGAGGTTGATTCTACAATAATATATATAATTTGAGTTGTGATCGAGTCTGAGACATGTACACGGGTCACGATACGTATTAATTAATTCGAATATTATAAACTATATATGAATTATTGAATTGCTAACTGTGGACTATTAACTAAGGACTACCAACATTGGACAATTAAAATTAATTAAAATATTGATTATAACATATGAAACTAAACAATTCTTCAAGTTTGCCACTTGATCTCATCTTAAACCTCATTTGTATCTTGACGATTACAATCTGCGTTCACACCTTTCATGATTCTTGAAAACATCTCAATCGAGAGGATGAACCAACCGCATTTCATCTACGGAAGAAAAGATTGATGCATATAGTTATGCACCTAAAAACACTCGGAACCTGAGCAAATGTTTAACGTGTATCTGTGCGAATTCCTTTAGTGTTATTATTACCCAAAATAACTTGGAAATTCCTTTCAAAGTAGCAAATTTTATCACAGCTCCAGCAAGTCAACTTCAACTTTTCGTTCGAAACAACCTTATTAACACTTTGATATATATGTGTGCTCTTTTATTGTTACTCGGGAACCTTTTATATTCCACCATATTACCATCAGCGTTTAATTATCTAAAAATACAATTCTCTTGAAACCACCGCGGATTGATAACCGATGATTTAGATATGGTAGCATTAAATGCAGAGGAAACAGTAAAATCGTAGATGGTCTAAACGGCCAAAAGTTGGATAATAAAGAATGGAATGTTAGGAACGCTCGATAGAAAATTTGGTACTGAAAAACAGATTGAGCAAACCATGAAGGAGACCAAGGCCAAATACAAGGACCATACCATATATTCAAATAATCCAAGTAATTATGGATCCGATGAAACCTTCAACGAATATTTTGCTTCGAAGTCATGTTAAAATCTTGCGGAAAATCTTTCTTCATCAACCATCGAACTTAGAAATTCCAAAATATCATCATAAATATCTTCGATATTTCTGAATATATTTTCATAAATATTCTCGTCCGAAATTATTTATCTCTTCGTGCTATCTATATTACATCATAAAGGAAACTACTTTAGTTTCAAAATTTCTTTAAAATTTGAGTTTGAATTATGAATGATTTTGAAGTAGTGTTGGAAATTGATGCATGGGTTAGTATAATATAATGAGACTTGATCAACGTGATTATATTACAGTAAGTCTTGCTGAGTTTTTTTAAATTAAACGTGATGATTCACAGACCATAATGTCATCATGTACCATGTTACATGACTCTTACATTCTATCTAATCTATAAACATATCAAGAACATATTTTCTTGATAGTTCTATCTTTCCATTGAATTCTGATAATTTGACGAGTCATGATGTACTATTAAAATTTCCTTCTTAGAACATTAGCTATATTCATCCCGAACTCCATACCTACGAATTCTGGACCATTACTCGCTTTACTATAGGTCGAAAAGAGAATAAAATTCAAAGAGCTCCAAAATATAAGAGAAAATATAAAGCCCAAAAACAACACGAAGGTTACAAACCGTGGATATTAATACGAATAGCAATATAAAGAAATGGTAGAATTAAGAATAGTCTCACCCCAAGGTAATAGTAGAAGTAAACAGATTCTGCTGGTGGAAGATTGAAAAGAAGGATGATAGAAATGATAATTAGGAAAATATCAAGGATTAGAACGGGATTAAGCATTTCACAATCTTTTGGATGTATGAATTAAGAAAGAAAGTATTGAAATGGTGAAAATAATGGAACGGAAAAAGTTTAATTTATAATGGAAGTATCAGGCAGAGTAATCAAGGCAGATCACCGTATTTAATTGTAGAGATCATAATTTCCTATTTCGCCGAAGAATCAAATCTTTTAGATTTCGAAGATTTTCTTTAAATCTCTTGAATTCCGTAATTCAACCATGACTATGTCAAAAGTTATGATGAAACCTATTTTCCTCATTTCACTATTTTATGATAGCTTCACTCGTACTCTTCGCATAAACGACTCGTTTTATCCATATCACTCACTGGTGATAAAACTCTAAATTTCAGCTCGTATGTGTCATAAAAACCTACTTATGGTCAGCCATGACCATCCCAATCAAATTTCGGGATGAAATTTCTTTAACGGGTAGGTACTGTGACGACCCGGAAATTTCCGAACAAATTTAAACTTAATCTTTATATGTTTCCGACACGATAAGCAAAGTCTGTTAGGTTGAGACTCAAAAATTTTGAACTGTTTCATATATTCAATTGACCTTCGACTGTTCTCGACGATTCACGAACCACTAATTGTAAATAGATACATATATAAATAATTTGAAATATTATTTTAAATAATAAATGATTAAATTGTTGGAAATAAATACGTAAAATAATATGCGATGTAATAAAAACTATTATATATATATATATATATATATATATATATATATATATATATATATATATATATATATATATATATATATATATATATATATATATATATATATATATATATATTACTTGTAAATATATAAGATTATATTAAATCTATTTGTGTAAAAATATATAATATATTTATTTTAGTAGTTAAGCTTGCTATTTAAAACTGTTTATATATAGAAGGAGAATATATTAAAAATAAATAATTTCGAGCTTAATTAGTAAACGTCAGTAACACTCGGTTGGCATTTCGTTAGTGTTCATATAGATCTAATACATATATATGAAGGTTCAAAATAAAAGTTGTACTATAAATTGATTAAGAAGATTTTAAGTTTGTTAAAAATATTTTTACCTTTTTAAGTTTAAACATTTGTACTCCGTACATATAAATTTGAACAGAAAATAAACAATTATCAAACCTTTTTGATCAGGTTTCAAACAGTTAATGAGTGAAATAATTAAAAATATTTAATCTAAAAATTTGGTATTTTTAGGAACACTTTTATATTTTAACTGTTTAGCAATGGACACGAAATAATATCCGTGGAAACTGTCGGCAGTGTATAGTTAAATGTGTCCGTGATAATATCAATTATGAATGGGAATTACTGTTCATCTTTTGAAAAACTATCTCTTATATATGGTTATATGCATATACATATATATCTATAAAACATATATATATATACAATTACATATACATATGCTCGATGACCTCCCATCACCTACCACCGGAGCACCATTTTCGCCACCAACGTGGACTACCGGCCACCACCGTAAAACACTAACCGCCACTCTTTCCCTCCTCTCCTTTTCCTTTTCTTCTTCGATGGATCAACACCACAGCAACCATTATGGGCGAAATTATTTTGCTATTACAAATGGTTTCGATTCATTGATCCAGATTATGAACACGACTATCTTCATGTTGCAAATGAACCACCAATACAAAACCCAAAACAAACACCTCCTGCTAAGTGTACTGCTCAACCTCTGTTTACAGCTCAAACATATTTCCTTTCTTTCTTCCTGTTGTAACCATTCATCACCACCATCATAACAACCGCCTCTATCCTCTTTCTACGTGAACCACCATTAAACCCACCACATTCACTCTCAAACAATAACCACTGACAACCACCATCTCTCTCCTCTCTACTTTCTCTCTCTCCCTCACTATCTCTTCTATTCATATTTATCTATTTCAATCGATAACCAAGTTGTAAACTGCTACTGCTGAATCTTTCTTGCAGTCGTGAACAACCAATAACCACCACCACAAAATGCAAACCAACAACTGTTATGCTGCAGCTGCTATTGCAGTATTTCTGTTTCGCGAAACTACAATTATTTCTTGCTGCAGCTACTTCTGTTTACTTCCGTTACTATCAAACAGCTACACCTGCTGTTGCGTTTCTGTTTTTGGTACAATAACAACGAGAGTGTCGATGGTGCAACCGTGAAGATGATATGATGAACACTGTAATGTATAGAGGGTGAAGGAAGACGAGAGTGATTATGATACCGTGTAGTTAATGATAATGATATACGATGTGGATGATGACATGAGGATGCTGTATGATGATGAAAGTGATAGACCACTATCTTCTCAATCCCACTTGTAAGTAAACAAAATTTCCCGTTAATACAGACAATTTATTTTTAAGCTTGTCCCGTGAATTTAATCTAAATTTTGGGCTGCTATGTTCATGTTTATTGGGCCGTGGTTGTTTATTTTGTTGGGCCATTATGATTCAAGCTTCCATTTGAGCCAAAGCCCAAATTTTAATTAGATATTAGGCCATTAATAATAATCGTATAATTGATGGGGTTAAATGTTATGATATATAAGTGATGATGATGAACGATGATGATGTTGTATGATATGATGATGACGTGAAGTGTTGTTGATGGTGCACGAAGAAGACGATGTGATGATATAATAATATGTTGATGTTGAGCTCGATGATAACTAGTGAAGATGATGATGGCGAATTAAGTTATGATGATGAGGATGGAAAGGATGAGAGTGATAATGTTACAGGGATGAGAAAATGATGATGATGATTTAGGATATAAGGTTAATGATAAAATGAATCGTAAGACTAGGATGTGATGAAGATGATTCAACAGCGTTTTATATGTTAAATATTTTGCCGTGTTAGTTATAAACAGGAAAACATAATCGGTTCAATGGTTGGGCGTGTGGGTGTTTAACGAGAGGTCACGGGTTCGAGCCCGGGCTGAGACAGTTTATTTTCTTTTGGAGTTTTTCCTCCTAAGGTAGTTTTATTATTATTATTTTTATTATTATCATTAGTAGTAAAATTATTATTATTAAGAGTATCATGTTTATTAGAATTATCATTATTATAATTGAAATTATCAATATTAGTAAAATTATCATTTTTATTATTATTACCATTATTATTATTATTATTATTATTATCATTTTTATTAGAATTATTATTATCATTACAATTATTACTTTTATCATCATTATTATTACTACTATTACTAAGATAATTATTAACATTATTATTTTCATTAACAAGATTTTATTATACATAATCAACATTATTTTTATTATTACTATTATTATTTTTATTATTATTATTATTATTATTATTATTATTATTATTATTATTATTATTATTATCTTTATTATTATTATTATTATTATTATTATTATTATTATTATTATTATTATTATTATCAAGTATTATTATTAAATATTATAACATATTATAAGTATTAATAAAATTATATATAAGAATGTCAATCTTAATATATAACAAAATATATATAAACTTAGTTGATTTATATTATAATGTGTTAATATATATACTTGATATAGGTTCGTAAATCCGAGGCCAACCTTGCATTGTTCAATATCGTCATATGTATTTTTACTACAAAATACAGTATAGTGAGTTTCATTGCTCCCTTTTTAAATGCTTTTGCAATATATATTTTTGGGACTGAGAATACATGCGCTGTTTTTATAAACGTTTTACGAAATAGACACAAATAATCGAAACTACATTATATGGTTGAATGATCGAAGCCGAATATGCCCCTTTTTACTTGGTAACCTAAGAATTAGTAAACCAGTCTACTAATTGACGCGAATCCTAAAGATAGATCTATTGGGCCTAACGAACCCCATCCAAAGTACCGGATGCTTTAGTACTTCGAATTTCTTTTTATCATGTCCGAAGGATTTGTAACATCCCGCCTTTTTCCATTTACCTTTCCGTTATACTAATATAAAGTCCGTTATATGTTTATAACATCTCCCGTTGATACGCGTTTTAAATTATCTCGTTTAGGTAATTCCCGCACCCGAACGAAAGTTGAGGGACTAAACTTGACAAGGGATCAAACCCTTGACTAGGTCAAAGGGTCAAACCCCTTTCACCCATTCATTTCCACCTCCATCTCTCTCTCTTTCTCTCTAGCAAGAACACACACACCCAAAACCAAATTCATTCAATCATCATCTAAATTCGATCTAGGAGGCTTACAACAAAATAAACTACATATTTGTGATCCTCTCTTCATCCTCTTCATTTTGGTACCAACTTCATCTCATTTGGGTAACTTTCTAAAATCACTAGATTTTGTGTTCTTGATGTTTTTAACTTATAAAAGTGTTAATTAGTGTCTATGGCTCAAGTCTAACACGAATATATGATTTATATGCTCGATCTCGTTGTTTTAGTGTAACTAGCATGAACTTGAATTTTGGTGTGTTGTTCTTGAATTTTGGATGATCATATGTTGTTAGATGTTAAAAGTTGATGTTTTAATTGTGTTACTAGCATCACTAGTTTCAATTTGATGTGTAGGTTGCCTTAGAAAACTTCATGAACTTGATTAGTGATTTTGGTGAATTTGGGTTAGGGTTTGATGAACTTGAAATGGACTTTTGATGCATTGAATGCCATGGATTATTATTGGTAAGTGTTTAGTTGGATTGTATGCTTGATTACCTTCGAAACGGCATATCATTCATGTAAATTGGTTGCCCGAATCATTGAATTGCATTTATGAACTTGTATGCGGTTAATGTTAAGAATTAGATGCGGTTTTGGTTGTTGTAATAGGTAGATTGATTGATGAAATGTGTTTAGTTGTTTTCCTCGTCAAATTACCTTCCCAACGGTATAAGATACTTGTCTTGATTGTTTGCGGATCATAAATGGTGATTGTTTGAAGTTAGGTTCGTGCATAAAACTTAAAAACTGCCAGAATTATCTGCACAGGTACCCGCGCGGCGCGCCATATACCCGCGCGGCGCGCCGATTGGGTCTGTCCAACTTGGTCAATTTTCGAATAATGTTTGCTATGCTACGCACCTCCGATTCACATGTAACTTGTCCTAGCATGCTCATACATGATTAAAAACCTCAGAAAAATAGTTCGGGACACGACCCGAACGTGTTGACTTTTTCATTGACTTTGACCGACCAAAGTTTGACTTTTTGTCAAACTTAACCAAATGATTTTTGCAACCTTCCTAACTTGTTTATATACTTGTATCTTGCATGAAACTTGACAATTTGATTTCACATGCTAAATAATCGAGTCGTAACGAGCCATAGGACTAATTGAACATCTTTGACCTATCGTGTTTACCGTTATTAATACAACCTATTTGTTTAGGTCAAGACTAGCATTGTTCTTTGCACACGTTACTTGTCGAAGTACTTTTTGGTTCGTGCATACAAGGTGAGATCATAGTCCCAATTTTTTTTTACTCTTTTAAACTTACTTTTGGGATGAGAAAACATAAACGATTCTTTTGAACTAAGTGAACACAAGAACGGGAAAACAAACATTCTACATACGAGTTTAGAACGAAAATCCTCAATCCGATTATCATTAGTTACATCAGATGGTGTAAGTGAGAACTTATGTTATATGGCCATATGGGTTTGACAAACCCTCATTCAAACGGTTCGCTACCGTTTACGAATGAAATATATTTTTGGGAACAGTGTTGTTCTAGCACTAATTGATGGGGTATTCAACGGACGGAACGTTAAGCTTTGATAATTGGGTGCTCGTGAATATTAACTTTTAGAATGTACTATGGCTTTATCGATGTTGCAAATCTTGTGGTTCAACTTACTATTACTCATTTACTTATTTAAACCTATGATTTCACCAACGTTTTCGTTGACAGTTTCTCTATGTTTTTCTCAGGTCCTTGAACTTAGGTGATACATGCTTCCGCTCATACTATTTGATACTTGCATTGGATGTCGAGTATACTTGCATACGTGGAGCGTCTTTTTGACTACTTTTAATCGTGTCGCATGTGTTTCATGAACTTTAAACATTGTTATGTACTTGTTATGGAAACTACTTTTGTAAACTTTGAAACACCCTTATTTATGAAATGAATGCGACATACTTTTCGGTCAAACTTTGTTATAAAGACTTACGACCATGTAATGGGACCATACGTAGATGACTCCGTCATTTGACGATTTGTCGGGGTCGCTACAAGTGGTATCAGAGCTTTGGTTGTAGGGATTTAGAGTTCATTGGTGTCAACCCCGAGTCTTAGGGTACATTGGTGAGTCTAGACTACAACCGGCATATAGACTTGACGTAGGAATTACTTGACTATTTGTGCATTTATACTCGAACTCTCTTACTCATATCTACTCTTATCCTATCTAAATCTTGCGTTGTATAATTTAATTGACACGCCACCTTGACTATATGATGTAATGTCGAATGCACATATGAATTAGGGTAATATAATTCCCGGAAATTATATTACGGTGACTCATATGAACATACCGACATTATGACATAAAGAATTTAAGGCGGGTCAAGGATAATTTTCTCTCTATCTTTATCCCATATCACGGTTAGTATCATTTAGAATACTAACCAACGGTATTCTTTTGTTTTGAAGGAACAATGGCTCCTCGTCGTGTACGCCGCAATGAAACTCCCGAACAAGCTCTCGAACGGATGATAGCTACCGCCGTAGATGCGGCCATGGCCGGTCACTCTTCCAACAACAATAACAATAACAACAACAACAACAACAATGGGGCCGGTAACTCAAACGAGGGATGCTCCTACAAAGCTTTCATGGGGTGCAAACCTCACACTTATGATGGAACCGGTGGACGGTTGTGCTTACTCGTTGGTTTGAACAAACCGAGGCCGTCTTTAGCATAAGCGGTTGTCGGGATCAAGACAAGGTCAAATACTCCACCCACACGTTCTCCGGTGTTGCTCTCACTTGGTGGAACACCTATGTTCAATCGGTGGGTACCGATGAAGCTCATGCCCTCTCTTGGACCGATTTGAAGGAAAAGATGATTGTCGAATATTTTCCGCGCGAAGAAACCCGAAAGCTTGAAGAAGAACTAAGAGCTTTGAAAGCGGTCGGAAACGATCTTAAAGCTTATAATCAACGCTTCGCCGAACTATCCTTGATGTGTCCTAATCTTGTTAACCCCGAATCTCAAAGGATTGAGCTCTACATGCTCGGTCTTCCAAAAAGCATCAAACAAGGGGTGATGTCATCCAAACCCACTACTCATCAAGCCGCTATGAACATGGCTCGCCAACTAATTGAAACGGTTGACGAAATCGTAGCGCCGGCTCCTAAGGCCGAGGACAAGTCGGGTGGCAACAAAAGGAAATGGGAAGCCACTCCATCAACTAACTACAACAACAACACCTTCACCAAAAAGCCCTTCAACAACGACGGCAAGAAGGGTTATGTCGGAAACTTACCTTTGTGCAACAAGTGCCACAAACATCATTACGGCGAATGTAACAAGCTAATTTGTCACCGTTGCCAAGGAGTTGGTCATAGGGCCAACAATTGCACAAGCACCGCCCCCGTTGCTCGAAAGGGGCCCAATCCTCCAAAAACGGTCACTTGTTACGAATGTGGCCAAACGGGCCATTATAAGAACGAATGCCCGAAAAAGAAAGCCAACCCCAACAACCGAGGTCGAGCCTTTAACATCAACACCGAGGAAGCCCGAGATGACAATGAACTAGTCACGGGTACGTTTCTTCTCAACAACTCTTATGTTACTTGCTTATTCGATTCGGGTGCCGATAAATGTTTTGTGTCTAAGACTTTGGCTCCTACCCTTTGCACTCCACCACACCCTTTAGATACTATTTATTCCATCGAAGTGGCCGACGGAAAACTCTTAAGTGCCGACACATATTACCGGGGGTGTACTTTGAACATTTTGGGTAAGGAATTTGAAATTGACTTGATACCCATGGAATTAGGGAGTTTTGATGTAATAATCGGTATGAATTGGATGGTCAAAAATAAATCTCACATTCTTTGCGATCTTCACGCAATCCGAATTCCTATCGAGAATGGTGAACCATTGATTGTCTATGGCGATAAGAGTTGCACCAGACTCAACCTCGTTTCGTGCCTTAAAGTTAGAAAACTGCTCCGTAAGGGTTGTTTTGCGATCCTTGCCCACGTTAAGAAAGTCGAGTCCGATGATAAGCATATCGATGATGTGCCAATTGTTAGTGACTATTCCGATGTATTTCCCGATGAATTGCCGGGTCTTCCACCTCATCGACCGGTTGAATTTCAAATCGATCTTATTCCAGGAGCCGCACCCGTAGCGCGTGCACCGTATAGACTCGCTCCATCCGAATTACAAGAATTACAAAGTCAAATCCAAGAGTTACTTGACCGTGGTTTCATTCAACCTAGCCATTCACCATGGGGCGCTCCGATTTTGTTCGTCAAGAAGAAAGACGGATCCCTACGAATGTGCATTGATTATCGTGAACTAAACAAATTGACGGTTAAGAACCGATATCCCCTTCCTCGCATTGATGACCTTTTTGATCAACTACAAGGTTCTCGTGTATACTCAAAAATCGATCTCCGCTCGGGTTATCATCAATTAAGGGTTAAGGGGGAAGATGTCTCCAAAACCGCTTTCCGGACTCGTTACGGTAGTTATGAATTCCTTGTCATGCCTTTCGGTCTCACTAATGCACCGGCGGTGTTCATGGATCTCATGAACCGCGTGTGCAAACCTTACCTCGACAAATTCGTTATCGTGTTCATCGATGATATTTTGATCTATTCTAAAAACGAAGAGGAACACAAAGAACATCTCCGACTCGTGCTCGAGCTCTTGAGAAAAGAGCAACTATATGCCAAGTTCTCCAAGTGTGAATTTTGGTTAAAGGAAGTTCAATTTCTTGGTCATGTTGTAAGTGATCAAGGCATTAAAGTCGATCCCGCAAAAATCGAAGCCATTAGTAAATGGGAGACTCCTACTACTCCTACTCAAATTCGTCAATTCTTGGGTCTCGCCGGATACTATCGTAAATTCATCAAGGATTTCTCCCTAATCGCTCGTCCTTTAACCGCGTTAACTCACAAGGAACGAAAATTCGTTTGGACATCCGAACAAGAAACCGCTTTTCAAATCTTGAAAACTAAGCTAACCACCGCTCCTATCTTGTCACTTCCCGAAGGCAATGATGATTTTGTTGTATATTGTGATGCCTCGAAAAATGGTTATGGATGCGTATTAATGCAACGAAAGAAAGTCATCGCTTATGCCTCTCGACAACTCAAAGTTCACGAACGAAACTACACGACACATGATCTTGAACTCGGTGCCGTCATCTTTGCACTTAAGCTATGGAGACATCATCTTCTTGGTACCAAGAGTACTATCTTTACCGATCACAAAAGTCTCCAACATATCTTCGATCAAAAGCAACTAAACATGAGACAACGAAGGTGGATTGAAACCTTGAACGATTATAATTGCGAGCTTCGTTACCACCCCGGGAAGGCAAACGTAGTAGCCGATGCCTTAAGTCGAAAAGAAAGAGCGGTGCCTCTTCGTGTCCGAGCTTTAAACATCACCATTCACACCAACCTTAATAGCCAAATTCGGGTAGCCCAAGATGAGGCTCTCAAGGATGAAAACCTTTCACACGAGCTCTTAAACATTCACGTCTCTCGATTCGAAATTAGGGAGACCGGACTCCGATATTACGCCGGAAGGATTTGGGTGCCTAGTTATGGGGACCTACGAAGCCTTATTTTAGATGAAGCCCATAAGTCACGATACTCGATTCACCCCGGTGCCAATAAGATGTACCACGACCTTAAACAACTATATTGGTGGCCGAACATCAAAAGGGACGTAGCTACTTATGTTTCCAAGTGTTTGACATGTTCCAAAGTCAAAGCCGAACACCAAAGACCGTCCGGATTACTTCAACAACCCGAGATCCCGCAATGGAAGTGGGAAAGGATAACGATGGATTTTATCACCAAGCTACCAAAAACGACGGGCGGTTATGATACCATTTGGGTTATTGTTGACCGTCTCACCAAATCCGCACACTTCCTTGCCATGAAAGAAACAGACAAAATGGAGAAACTTGCACAACTTTACATTAAGGAGATCGTAGCCCGACACGGTGTACCTTTATCGATTATCTCCGACCGAGATGGCCGTTTCGTTTCTAGATTTTGGCGTACATTGCAAGAAGCGTTGGGAACGCGTTTAGACATGAGCACTGCATATCATCCTCAAACCGATGGACAAAGCGAACGTACAATTCAAACCTTAGAAGACATGTTACGAGCTTGCGTGGTTGATTTCGGAAAAGCTTGGGACAAGCACTTACCTCTCGCCGAGTTCTCTTATAACAATAGTTATCACGCGAGTATTAAAGCCGCACCTTTTGAAGCGCTATATGGCCGCAAATGTCGTTCACCTCTTTGTTGGGCCGAGGTAGGCGACGTGCAAATCACCGGACCCGAACTCATTCACGAAACCACCGAGAAAATCATTCAAATCCGAGATAGGCTTAGGACGGCCCGAAGTCGTCAAAAGAGCTATACCGACAAACGACGCAACGATCTTGAATTTCAAGTCGGTGACCGAGTAATGTTAAAAGTCGCACCTTGGAAGGGTGTAATCCGTTTTGGGAAACGCGGGAAGCTAAATCCGCGGTATATTGGTCCTTTCGAAATTTTGGAGCGTATTGGAACCGTTGCTTATCGTTTAGATCTTCCGCCTCAATTGAGCTCCGTTCATCCTACTTTCCATGTATCCAACTTGAAAAAGTGTCTTGCCGAACCCGATATCGTCATTCCTCTCGAGGAGCTTACCATTGATGACAAACTTCATTTTGTGGAGGAACCGGTTGAAATTGTGGACACCTCCGTCAAGACATTGAAACAAAGCCGAATCCCGATTGTCAAGGTTCGTTGGAATGCCAAAAGAGGACCCGAGTTTACTTGGGAAAGACAAGATCAAATGCAAAGGAAGTATCCTCATCTATTCGTGGATTCGGAAACGCAAGATCTCGAGGAAGAAACAACGACTACTACGCCTACTTAAATTTCGGGACGAAATTTCTTTTAAGGAGTAGGTAATGTAACATCCCGCCTTTTTCCATTTACCTTTCCGTTATACTAATATAAAGTCCGTTATATGTTTATAACATCTCCCGTTGATACGCGTTTTAAATTATCTCGTTTAGGTAATTCCCGCACCCGAACGAAAGTTGAGGGACTAAACTTGACAAGGGATCAAACCCTTGACTAGGTCAAAGGGTCAAACCCCTTTCACCCATTCATTTCCACCTCCATCTCTCTCTCTTTCTCTCTAGCAAGAACACACACACCCAAAACCAAATTCATTCAATCATCATCTAAATTCGATCTAGGAGGCTTACAACAAAATAAACTACATATTTGTGATCCTCTCTTCATCCTCTTCATTTTGGTACCAACTTCATCTCATTTGGGTAACTTTCTAAAATCACTAGATTTTGTGTTCTTGATGTTTTTAACTTATAAAAGTGTTAATTAGTGTCTATGGCTCAAGTCTAACACGAATATATGATTTATATGCTCGATCTCGTTGTTTTAGTGTAACTAGCATGAACTTGAATTTTGGTGTGTTGTTCTTGAATTTTGGATGATCATATGTTGTTAGATGTTAAAAGTTGATGTTTTAATTGTGTTACTAGCATCACTAGTTTCAATTTGATGTGTAGGTTGCCTTAGAAAACTTCATGAACTTGATTAGTGATTTTGGTGAATTTGGGTTAGGGTTTGATGAACTTGAAATGGACTTTTGATGCATTGAATGCCATGGATTATTATTGGTAAGTGTTTAGTTGGATTGTATGCTTGATTACCTTCGAAACGGCATATCATTCATGTAAATTGGTTGCCCGAATCATTGAATTGCATTTATGAACTTGTATGCGGTTAATGTTAAGAATTAGATGCGGTTTTGGTTATTGTAATAGGTAGATTGATTGATGAAATGTGTTTAGTTGTTTTCCTCGTCAAATTACCTTCCCAACGGTATAAGATACTTGTCTTGATTGTTTGCGGATCATAAATGGTGATTGTTTGAAGTTAGGTTCGTGCATAAAACTTAAAAACTGCCAGAATTATCTGCACAGGTACCCGCGCGGCGCGCCATATACCCGCGCGGCGCGCCGATTGGGTCTGTCCAACTTGGTCAATTTTCGAATAATGTTTGCTATGCTACGCACCTCCGATTCACATGTAACTTGTCCTAGCATGCTCATACATGATTAAAAACCTCAGAAAAATAGTTCGGGACACGACCCGAACGTGTTGACTTTTTCGTTGACTTTGACCGACCAAAGTTTGACTTTTTGTCAAACTTAACCAAATGATTTTTGCAACCTTCCTAACTTGTTTATATACTTGTATCTTGCATGAAACTTGACAATTTGATTTCACATGCTAAATAATCGAGTCGTAACGAGCCATAGGACTAATTGAACATCTTTGACCTATCGTGTTTACCGTTATTAATACAACCTATTTGTTTAGGTCAAGACTAGCATTGTTCTTTGCACACGTTACTTGTCGAAGTACTTTTTGGTTCGTGCATACAAGGTGAGATCATAGTCCCAATTTTTTTTTACTCTTTTAAACTTACTTTTGGGATGAGAAAACATAAACGATTCTTTTGAACTAAGTGAACACAAGAACGGGAAAACAAACATTCTACATACGAGTTTAGAACGAAAATCCTCAATCCGATTATCATTAGTTACATCAGATGGTGTAAGCGAGAACTTATGTTACATGGCCATATGGGTTTGACAAACCCTCATTCAAACGGTTCGCTACCGTTTATGAATGAAATATATTTTTGGGAACAGTGTTGTTCTAGCACTAATTGATGGGGTATTCAACGGACGGAACGTTAAGCTTTGATAATTGGGTGCTCGTGAATATTAACTTTTAGAATGTACTATGGCTTTATCGATGTTGCAAATCTTGTGGTTCAACTTACTATTACTCATTTACTTATTTAAACCTATGATTTCACCAACGTTTTCGTTGACAGTTTCTCTATGTTTTTCTCAGGTCCTTGAACTTAGGTGATACATGCTTCCGCTCATACTATTTGATACTTGCATTGGATGTCGAGTATACTTGCATACGTGGAGCGTCTTTTTGACTACTTTTAATCGTGTCGCATGTGTTTCATGAACTTTAAACATTGTTATGTACTTGTTATGGAAACTACTTTTGTAAACTTTGAAACACCCTTATTTATGAAATGAATGCGACATACTTTTCGGTCAAACTTTGTTATAAAGACTTACGACCATGTAATGGGACCATACGTAGATGACGCCGTCATTTGACGATTTGTCGGGGTCGCTACAGGATTTCCCGGAATGATAGGGGATATTCTTATATGCATCTTGTTAATGTCGGTTACCAGGTGTTCAATCCATATGAATGATATTTTTGTCTCTATGCATGGGATGTATATTTATGAAAACTGAAAATGAAAATCTTGTGGTCTATTAAAATTATGGAAATGATTGATTACGATAAGCTAATTAACTCACCAACCTTTTGGTTGACACTTGAAAGCATGTTAATTCTCAGGTACGAAAGAAATCTTCTGTTGTGCATTTGCTCATCTTAGAGATATTACTTGGAGTCATTCATGACATATTTCAAAAAGACGTTGCATTCGAGTCATTGAGTATCAAGTCATTTATAGTTTAGATATATTATGAAATGGTATGCATGCCTGTCAACTTTCGATAAAATGAAAGTTTGTCTTTTAAAAACGAATGCAATGTTTGTAAAATGTATCATATAGAGGTCAAGTACCTCGCAATGTAACCAAATGTAATGTATTCGTCCAGGTGGATTAGGACGGGACATTATAAGTAAAACATAAAAAGCGCATGTATTCTCAGTCCCAAAAATTGTAAAGTAAAAAGGGAAGATATAACTCACAGTGATAAAAGCGGTAAAGTCGATAATGAAAGTACGCAAGTAGTAAGTTGGTCCGAAAGGTCGTCAACCTAAGTCAAAGGTTACTAGGTCAGTATGTTGTCCCAAAAGGTTAAAAGTGAATAAATTAAGTTTAAGTGTCATTATCATCATCATTCATCATCATAAAAGCTAAGTAAGTTTGACAAGAATAGAGATCAAAACAATAGGCTGACTTCGGTCAGCTGCTACGACTACTATACAAAACGAAAAGATGCGTAGTTAGTGGCTATGGCTCCGTATATCAGTCCTCTAACCGCTGACCAATTTTCATAACCTAACTCGTCTTCGTTTGACCGTGGCGACGGTTTAAGTGCGAGTAGGTCAGAAATTTCAGCACAACGTTACAACGGCGTAGTGACTTTCGGAGGGCTATAAATCCTAAACCGTATATCGGATTAAGACGAGGCCTAAACGAAAAGTCATCTACTCAAAATGAACTAATAGAAAATCAATTTTACAGAAGTCCAGGAATCTGATCAGATCCCGAAAAACAGTAAACAAGTGCTCCGGTGGGGTTCTTGGTGCTTGATGCTCATCACGGTTCTTATCCTTGATGCTTGTATTTTCAAGTGTACAACTCATTGATGGGTTTGCATCACCTTGACCAAGATTCTACCATCAACACACAATATGTTAAGACCAAGTAAGAACACAACTCATTTAAGAGTCTTAGATGGATGATGAACCAAGGTTACATCATATCCTTAGTCTTAACACAATTACAAGTTCTATTTACAATGAAAGCTACAAACTTTACTTCAATCAAACAAGTATGAATATAATCTAAATCAAATAAAGTGATGGAACCCTAAGCTAGAGAGCTTGGATCCTTTTCACACAAGTCATAAGATTACAAAGCTAGAAAGCTTGAACCTTTACAAGATTAATGAGACCATAAGCTATAAAGCTAAGATCTTTAACAAAATAATGAAAGTAATGAGACCATAAGTTAAAAAGCTAATATCTTTAACATAATTATTAGACCCTAAGCTAAAAAGCTTGGATCTTTAGTGTTCTTGAAGATCTTGAAACATAAAGCTTGAATCTTTAAGATACATGAAGATTACAAACACAAGTTTGAATCTTTATAACAATATAACCAGATTAAAGCCAAAAGATTTAGATCTACAAAGTAGGTGAAGATTCAAAGCTAGAAAGCTTGAATCTTCCATGTTCTTGAAGGATTCAAATCCATGTTTGAATCCTACAAGATGTAATCAAGATCAAAAGCTAAAAAGCTAGACCCATGATGATGATGATGAATTCATGAGAGAGAGAGAGAGAGGAAAAAGAAGAAGAAAAATCAATACTTACACTTTTTAGAGAGAGAAAGAACTAGAGAAAGAATTAGAGAGTAAGTGTGTGTAAATTACAAATGAAAGCAAGTGTAAAATGGATGGAATAAGGCTTGTATTTATAGGTGGTGAGGTGAGGGAGGGGGTGTGGTGGCCGTGGGTTGTATGGGGGGACAAGGGGACAACTTTTTACTGTTTGGTTAATGGTTGTCTAAAGTTGGTGCTTATGTTAGGATCTCATGCAACATTAAGGATAATACTTGACAAAATTGCTAGTATGTTCCCTCTAATAAATGGACATTTGTCTTACAGATTAATGGGTCACTACTTACTTATAATTGGGCTAATTAAATAGTCCACTAACTAGTGTAGGGTGGGCTTAAGGTCCAATAAGGTAGAAAGTCCAACAAGGCTAACTAGTGTGCTCTAGTAAATTACCAAGCGTAATTAGCATCCAAAAACCCAAGTAATTGTTATTA
This sequence comes from Rutidosis leptorrhynchoides, assembly GCF_046630445.1. Classification (NCBI taxonomy): domain Eukaryota; kingdom Viridiplantae; phylum Streptophyta; class Magnoliopsida; order Asterales; family Asteraceae; genus Rutidosis; species Rutidosis leptorrhynchoides. Next base: position 220,165,375 of record NC_092342.1, read on the forward strand.
TAGAATAACAATTAGTATTTCGTAGTCATAATATTCCGATTATGACAAAAGTTAAACGTGTACGCAGTACGCAGTTCGTTAAAGACGTCAAGTAACACTAACGGTCATAAAGGCTTCCGGGGGTTAAGTTAAGTATCCTACGTACTTAGTGATACATTTTAACATATAAACGAAAGTATTCAACATGTAGGGAGTCCACAGAGTATAATATAGATCAGTACGCACAAATATGCAGTTTCGCAAAAACACAAAGCACAAAAGCAAGTCGAAAAAGTCGGGTCGTTACATTAAATCTTGAGGTGGGCAGGGAAAGGTTGGAAACAGCCAGGCCAGGGAGTAATCCTACTGCGCTGCGTACAATAGAATGTGGGGTTGGACTACTCGCTTTTCTGGTAACCTCAACAAGAAAAACCTTACAACTATTTCCGAATAGGATAAACCTTATAACTTATCAACTTCTTTTAAAACGAAATGTGTAAAGATTGTTAGATAACATGTAAGGTCTAAATCCAATATATATTATGGGCTTAGGGTCATTAGGATTTGATTAGGTTATGGTCCAGTACTATATAAATAGGGTTTACAATTATTAATAATGGATATAAGTTCTATTCTATAACATGGTATCCGAGCCAGTGCTCTTACTATGTGAACCGCTCTGCTTTGTGTTCGTTATCCTCCGATCACTTGTGGTGATACGGAGGGATCAACCATTGTTAATTTATATTGTTTTTTTTTCCTCCATCAAAATAATCAATAATCCGCTGCAGTTTTTATTATTTATCGCATTTCGTTTCTTTTGCTGTCCATTGCAACCACACGACACCAACACTATCAAGCCTAAATACCTAATGATCATGTAGCCGACAACCTATTGCTAGCCTACATGTATTGATTTTATGTAAAGGAGCCACGTACTATACTATCCTTTAACCAATTTTTCTTTTTTTCTTCATCTACTGCAATATATTCGTATCAATGATCACTGACTCTTATCCCTACTCTCGTTGTTTTGTTATTTTTCTTTTAAATTATCCTTTAGAAAAAAAAAAATACAAAAACTTGTTCGAGAAGCGGAGACTTTCCAAGCCAAACCTCTTCTAATAATAATCGGCGTGGAGATGAGCCGCCTAGCTGGACTAGGTTCCAAACCTCGAAAAAAAGAATATAGTCAAAAATCTTATTTACAGCATTGACAAAGATTCTGATCGTCGACAAAATTTCTTGTCCAAGTCCTGCTCAATCCTTAGCCAAAGAAAACGCCACGACGTAAAAAAAAAGACGTTACGGACAAGGAAACGCAGTCAAGCAAGACGCAACGATATCAGCGAAATCAGTCAAATCGGTGAACAAACGAGAAAAAAAGTTTCTTTTTATGTCTTTGTTTAATGTTTATTGTTTTGTTCCAGTCTGAACTTTCACGATTTCGTCGTTCAGACTGCGAGGGAGTGTTAGATAACATGTAAGACCCAAGTCCAATATATATTATGGGCTTAGGGTCATTAGGGTTTGAGTAGGTTATGGTCCAGTACTCTATAAATAGGGTTTACAATTATCAATAGTGGATACAAATTTGGGCTTAGGCCTTACATGTTATCTAACAAAGATTACCTTGAATGTCCATAAAAAGATGAATGATGTTTTGCCCATGTGGCTGTCCTCCTTGATCTCCTTTACTGCATATGATTAGGTGGCCCACTTCTTGGTGATGCATCATTCGTGGTATGAGTAGAACCACTATCAGAACTTGAACCTGGACTATGAATGCTTTGGTATTCGACCTTTGACATTTCACGTTTGCCCAAGTTTTTCAAGCAACTCCTGATAAAATTAACAAGTCACAATATTTCATTTATTCTGAACTGCGGTATTAAGGACATTGACGGAGGCCAATAACCACTCACCCGATCATATCCAGGAAGTCACAGGTCATGCTCACTTTCTACACCCGAAACCCAAGGAAAAATTTTCGAGGGAACCTTGCTAGATATGGACAGAATCCTCCATTTCGAAGAAACTCTAGGCGGACTTTGAAATGTCCCGTTCATATTAATTATAAACGTTCCATATTAATTGATTTCGTCGCGAGGTTTTGACCTCTATATGAGACGTTTTTCAAAGACTGCATTCATTTTTAAAACAACCATAACCTTTATTTTATCGATAAAGGTTTAAAAAGCATTACGTAGATTATCAAATAATGATAATCTAAAATATACCGTTTACACACGACCATTACATAATGGTTTACAATAAGAATATATTACATCAAAAATAAGTTTCTTGAATGCAGTTTTTACATAATATCATACAAGCATGGACTCCAAATCTTGTCCTTATTTTAGTATGCAATGGCGGAAGCTCTTAATAATCACCTGAGAATAAACATGCTTAAAACGTCAACAAAAATGTTGGTGAGTTATAGGTTTAACCTATATATTATCAAATCATAATAATAGACCACAAGATTTCATATTTCAATATACATCCCATACATAGAGATAAAATTCATTCATATGGTGAACACCTGGTAACCGACATTAACAAGATGCATATAAGAATATCCCCTATCATTCCGGAAAATCCTTCGGACATGATAAAAATGAATTCGAAGCACTAAAGCATCCGGTACTTTGGATGGGGTTCGTTAGGCCCAATAGATCTATCTTTAGGATTCACGTCAATTAGTAGATCGGTTTACTAATTCTTAGGCTACCAAGCAAAAGGGGCATATTCGGCTTCGATCATTCACCCATATAATGTAGTTTCAATTACTTGTGTCTATTTCGTAAAACATTTATAAAACTGCATGTATTCTCATCCCAAAATATTAGATTTTAAAAGTGGGACTATAACTCACTTTCACAGATTTTTACTTCGTCGGGAAGTAAGACTTGGCCACTAGTCGATTCACGAACCTATAACAAATATGTACATATATATATCAAAGTATGTTCAAAATATATTTACAACACTTTTAATACATTTTGATGTTTTAAGTTTATTAAGTCAGCTGTCCTCGTTAGTAACCTACAACTAGTTATCCACAGTTAGATGTACAGAAATAAATCGATATATATTATCTTGAATCAATCCACGACCCAGTGTATACATGTCTCAGGCTAAATCACAACTCAAAGTATATATATTTTTGGAATCAACCTCAACCCTGTATAGCTAACTCCAGCATTACTGCATATAGAGTGTCTATGGTTGTTCCAAATAATATATATACATGGGTTGATATGATATGTCAAAACATTTGCATACGTGTCTATGGTATCTCAAGATTACATAATATATTATAATACATGTATAATACAATATAAGTTAGCTAGGATATGATTTGTATAGAATTGTTAATATTTTCCGTAGCTACAAAAATCAAAAAATATCCAATCTTGTTTTACCCATAACTTCTTCATTTTAAATCCGTTTTGAGTGAATCAAATTGCTATGGATTCATATTGAACTTTATTTTATGAATCTGAACAGAAAAAGTATAGGTTTATAGTCAGAAATATAAGTTACAAGTCATTTTTTTAAGAGGTAGTCATTTTAGTCGAAAGAACGACGTCTTGATGACCATTTTGAAAAACATACTTCCACTTTGAGTTTAACCATGATTTTTGGATATAGTTTCATGTTCATAAGAAAAATCATTTTCCCTTCAGAACAACTTTTAAATCAAAGTTTATCATAGTTTTTAATTATCAAACCCAAAACAGCCCGCGGTGTTACTACGACGGCGTATGTCCGGTTTTACGGTGTTTTTCGTGTTTTCCGGTTTTAAATCATTAAGTTAGAATATCATATAGATATAGAAAATGTGTTTAGTTGATTTTAAAAGTCAAGTTAGAAGGATTAACTTTTGTTTGCGAACAAGTTTAGAATTAACTAAACTATGTTCTAGTGATTTCAAGTTTAAACCTTCGAATAAGATAGCTTTATATGTATGAATCGAATGATGTTATGAACATCATTACTACCTCAAGTTTTGTAGATAAACCTACTGGAAAAGAGACAAATGGATCTAGCTTCAAAGGATCTTGGATGGCTTGAAAGTTCTTGAAGTAGAATCATGACACGAAAACAAGTTCAAGTAAGATTTCCACTCGAAATAAGATTGTTATAGTTATAGACATTGAATCAAAGTTTGAATATAAGTATTACCTTGTATTAGAAAGATATATTACTGTAAATAAGAAATATTTCTTGAGGTTGGATGATCACTCTACAAGATTGGAAGTAAGCTAGCAAACTTGGAAGTATTCTTGATTTTATGAAACTAGAACTTGTAGAATTTATGAAGAACACTCAGAACTTGAAGATAGAACTTGAGAGAGATCAATTAGATGAAGAAAATTGAAGAATGAAAGTGTTTGTAGGTGTTTTTGGTCGTTGGTGTATGGATTAGATATAAAGGATATGTAATTTTGTTTTCATGTAAATTAGTCATGAATGATTACTCATATTTTTGTAATTTTATGAGATATTTCATGCTAGTTGCCAAATGATGGTTCCTACATGTGTTAGGTGACTCACATGGGCTGCTAAGAGCTGATCATTAGAGTGTATATACCAATAGTACATACATCTAAAAGCTGTGTATTGTACGAGTACCAATACGGATGCATACGAGTAGAATTGTTGATGAAACTGAACGAGGATGTAATTGTAAGCATTTTTGTTAAGTAGAAGTATTTTGATAAGTGTCTTGAAGTCTTTCAAAAGTTTATGAATACATATTAAAACACTACATGTATATACATTGTAACTGAGTCGTTAAGTCATCGTTAGTCGTTACATGTAAGTGTTGTTTTGAAACCTTTAGGTTAACGATCTTGTTAAATGTTGTTAACCCAATGTTTATAATATCAAATGAGATTTTAAATTATTATATTATCATGATATTATGATGTATGAATATCTATTAATATGATATATATACATTAAATGTCGTTACAACGATAATCGTTACATATATGTCTCGTTTCAAAATCATTAAGTTAGTAGTCTTGTTTTAACATATGTAGTTCATTGTTAATATACTTAATGATATGTTTACTTATCATAATATCATGTTAACTATATATATATCCATATATATGTCATCATATAGTTTTTACAAGTTTTAACGTTCGTGAATCACCGGTCAACTTGGGTGGTCAATTGTCTATATGAAACCTATTTCAATTAATCAAGTCTTAATAAGTTTGATTACTTAACATGTTGGAAACACTTAAACATGTAAATAACAATTTCATTTAATATATATATATATAAACATGGAAAAGTTCGGGTCACTACAGTACCTACCCGTTAAATAAATTTCATCCCAAAATTTTAAGCAGTTGGAGGTGTTGACGTATCTTCTGGAAATAAGTGCGGGTATTTCTTCTTCATATGATCTTCTCATTCCCAGGTGAACTCGGGTCCTCTACGAGCATTCCATCGAACTTTAACAATTGGTATCTTGTTGTTCTTAAGTCTTTTAACCTCACGATCCATTATTTCGACGGGTTCTTCGACGAATTGAAGTTTTTTGTTGATTTGGATTTCGTCTACTGGAATAGTGAGATCTTCTTTGGCAAAACATTTCTTTAAATTTAAGACGTGGAAAGTGTTATGTACAGCCGCGAGTTGTTGTGGTAATTTAAGTCGGTAAGCTACTGGTCCGACACGATCAATAATCTTGAATGGTCCTATATACCTTGGATTTAATTTCCCTCGTTTACCAAATCGAACAACGTCTTTCCAAGGTGCAACCTTAAGCATGACCATCTCTCCAATTTCAAATTCTATATCTTTTCTTTTAATGTCGGCGTAGCTCTTTTGTCGACTTTGGGCGGTTTTCAACCGTTGTTGAATTTGGATGATCTTCTCGGTAGTTTCTTGTATTATCTTCGGACCCATAATCTGTCTATCCCCCACTTCACTCCAAAAAATTGGAGACCTGCACTTTCTACCATAAAGTGCTTCAAACGGCGCCATCTCAATGCTTGAAGGGTAGCTGTTGTTGTAGGAAAATTCTGCTAACGGTAGATGTCGATCCCAACTGTTTCCGAAATCAATAACACTTGCTCGTAGCATGTCTTCAAGAATTTGTATCGTCCTTTTGCTCTGCCCATCAGTTTGTGGATGATAGGCAGTACTCATGTCTAGACGAGTTCCTAATGCTTGCTGTAATGTCTGCCAGAATCTTGAAATAAATCTGCCATCCCTATCAGAGATAATAGAGATTGGTATTCCATGTCTGGAGACGACTTCCTTCAAACACAGTCGTGCTAACTTCTCCATCTTGTCATCTTCTCTTATTGGCATGAAGTATGCTGATTTGGTGAGACGATCAACTATTACCCAAATAGTATCAAAACCACTTGCAGTCCTTGGGAATTTAGTGATGAAATCCATGGTAATGTTTTCCCATTTCCATTCAGGGATTTCGGGTTGTTGAAGTAGACCTGATGGTTTCTGATGCTCAGCTTTGACCTTAGAACACGTCAAACATTCTCCTACGTATTTAGCAACATCGGCTTTCATACCTGGCCACCAAAAATGTTTCTTGAGATCCTTGTACATCTTCCCCGTTCCAGGATATATTGAGTATCTAGTTTTATGAGCTTCTCTAAGTACCATTTCTCTCATATCTCCAAATTTTGGTACCCAAATCCTTTCAGCCCTATACCGGGTTCCGTCTTCCCGAATATTAAGATGCTTCTCCGATCCTTTGGGTATTTCATCCTTTAAATTTCCCTCTTTTAAAACTCCTTGTTGCGCCTCCTTTATTTGAGTAGTAAGGTTATTGTGAATCATTATATTCATAGCTTTTACTCGAATGGGTTCTCTATCCTTTCTACTCAAAGCGTCGGCTACCACATTCGCCTTCTTCGGGTGGTAACGAATCTCAAAGTCGTAATCATTCAACAATTCAATCCACCTGCGCTGCCTCATGTTCAGTTGTTTCTGATTAAATATATGTTGAAGACTTTTGTGGTCGGTATATATAATACTTTTGACCCCATATAAGTAGTGCCTCCAAGTCTTTAATGCAAAAACAACCGCGCCTAATTCCAAATCATGCGTCATATAATTATGCTCGTGAATCTTCAATTGTCTAGACGCATAAGCAATTACCTTTCTTTCGTTGCATTAATACACAACCGAGACCTTGCTTTGAAGCATCACAATATATCACAAAATCATCATTCCCTTCAGGTAATGAAAATATAGGTGTCGTAGTTAACTTTTTCTTTAACAATTGAAACGCTTTCTCTTGTTCATCCTTCCATTCAAATTTCCTCCCTTTATGCGTTAATGCAGTCAAGGGTTTTGCTATTCTGGAAAAATCTTGGATGAACCTTCTGTACTAACCAGCTAGTCCTAAAAATTGGCGTATATGCTTCGGAGTTTTCGGGGTTTCCCATTTCTCAACGGTTTCAATCTTTGCTGGATCCACCTGAATACCTTCTTTGTTCACTATGTGACCGAGGAATTGAACTTCTTCCAACCAAAATGCACACTTTGAAAACTTACCGTACAGTTTTTCTTTTCTCAGCAACTCTAGCACTTTTCTTAAATGTTCCTCATGCTCTTGATCATTCTTCGAGTAAATAAGTATGTCATCAATGAAAACAATGACAAACTTGTCAAGATATGGCCCACACACTCGGTTCATGAGATCCAAGAACACAGCTGGTGCGTTAGTCAATCCAAACGGCATAAACATAAACTCGTAATGACCGTAACGCGTCCTAAAAGCAGTCTTTGGAATATCATCCTCCTTCACCCCTATTTGATGATATCCAGAACGTAAATCGATCTTCGAATAAATAGACGAGCCTTGTAGTTGATTAAATAAGTCGTCGATTCTCGGTAGTGGGTAGCGGTTCTTGATGGAAAGTTTGTTCAACTCTCGGTAGTTGATACACAACCTGAATGTACCATCTTTCTTCTTGACAAACAAAACAAGAGCTCCCTACGGTGATGTGCTTGGTCGAATGAAACCACGCTCTAAAAGTTCTTATAATTGGCTCTGAAGTTCCTTCATTTCGCTAGGTGCGAGTCTGTATGGAGCACGAGCTATTGGTGCAGCTCCCAGTACAAGATCTATTTGAAATTCAACGGATCGGTGTGGAGGTAGTCCCGGTAATTCTTTCGGAAATACATCGGGAAATTCTTTTGTGACTGGAATATCATTGATGTTCTTTTCTTCGGAATTGACTTTCTCGACGTGTGCTAGCACAGCATAGCAACCTTTTCTTATTAGTTTTGTGCCTTCAGGTTACTAATAAGATTTAACTTTGCGTTGCTCTTTTCTCCATACACCATTAAGGGTTTTCCTTTTTCTCGTATAATGCGAATTGCATTTTTGTAACAAACGATCTCTGCTTTCACTTCTTTCAACCAGTCCATACCGATTATCACATCAAAACTCCCTAACTCTACTGGTATCAAGTCAATCTTAAATGTTTCGCTAACCAGTTTAATTTCTCGATTCCGACATATATTATCTGCTGAAATTAATTTACCATTTGCTAATTCGAGTAAAAATTTACTATCCAAAGGCGTCAATGGGCAACTTAATTTAGCACAAAATTCTCTACTCATATAGCTTCTATCCGCACCCGAATCAAATAAAACATAAGCAGATTTATCGTCAATAAGAAACGTACCCGTAACAAGCTCCGGGTCTTCCTATGCTTCTGCCGCATTAATATTGAAAACTCTTCCATGGCCCTGCCCATTAGTATTCCCCTGATTCGGGCAATTTCGAATAATGTGGCCCAGTTTTCCACATTTATAACAAACATCATTGGTATTACTTGCTCCGACACTATTCGTTTCGGCATTACTTGTTCCGGCATTATTTGCTCCCTTAGTTCTGTTAAACTTTGGTCCGTAGACCTCACACTTTGTCGCGCTATGACCATTTCTTTTACACCTGTTGCAAAATGTCGTGCAAAACCCCTGGTGATTTTCTTCACACCTATGACATGGCTGTTTTTGGTTTTTGTTGCCGTTGTTGTTATTGAGGTTGTTGTTGGGATTGTTATTGTTATTGAAATGGTTGTTGTAGTTGTTGTTATTTGGATGTTTGTTGTAGTTGTTGTTTGGATTGCGGTTGTTGTAGTTGTTGTTGTTTGGATGTTTGTTGTAGTTGTTATTGTTATTGAAACGGTTGTTGTAGTTGTTGTTGTTTGGATGTTTGTTGTAGTTGTTGTTAGGATTGCGGTTATTGTTGCGATTGTTGTTGCGGTTGTTAGGATAGTTGTTGCGATTGTGGTTGTAATTGTTATTGTTGTTGTACTGGTGACTCTTGTCACCGTTTTCCTCCCACTTCATCTTGAGTTGTTTCGTGTTGGCTTCTTCAGTCGCCTGCTCTTTAATTCTTCCCTCAATCTGATTTATGAGTTTATGAGCCATTCGACTTGCCTTCTGTATAGAAGCGGGCTCGTGTGAACTTACATCTTCTTGAATCCTTACTGGTAACCCTTTTACAAACGCGTCGATCTTATCTTCTTCATCTTCGAATGCTCCCGGGCACAATAGGCATAACTCTGTGAATCGTTGTTCATATGTGGTAACGTCGAACCCTTGTGTTCGTAACTCTCTAAGTTCTGCCTTGATTTTATTGACTTCGTTTCTAGGACGGTACTGCTCGTTCATCAATTGCTTGAATGCCGACCACGGTAGTGCGTAAGCAGCATTTTGTTCTACCTGTTCAAGATAGGTGTTCCACCACGTTAACGCAGTACCTGTGAAGGTATGCGTAGCGTACTTAACTTTGTCCTCTTCAGTACACTTACTTATGGCAAACACCAATTCGACTTTCTCGGTCCACCGTTTCAATCCAATTGGTCCATCGGTTCCATCAAAATCTAAAGGTTTGCAGGCAGTGAATTCTTTGTAGGTGCATCCTACACGTTTTCTTGTGCAGTTAGCTGCATTGCTAGATTCAGCGTTATTGTTGGTATGTAGCGCAGCCTGTACTGCGGCTATGTTTGCAGTAAGAAAGGTACGAAATTCCTCTTCATTCATATTCATGGTGTGTCGAGTAGTCGGTGCCATTTCCTTCAAAATAGACAACTGAATCGAGTTAATCATACAGAATATTAAGAGTAGTCAATAGTATTTCGTAGCATAATATGAACTCATTTATAAAAGCTTTTTATTCATATTAGCGTTTTATAAGTTTAAATTCGGGTACTACCTACCCGTTAAGTTCATACTTATTAGCTAATATATAATTCAACTACTACAATTCCATATGAAAAACTAATTATAATAATATATCACATACAAATATTCTTCAAACTTACAACTTCGCTATATTACATATAACATGAAATATAGTATGTAGTGACCCGAACTTTTCTATGTTTATATATATTAATTGAGATTGATATTTACATGATTAAATGTTTCCAACATGTTAAGCAATCAAACTTGTTAAGACTTGATTAATTGAAATATGTTTCATATAGACAATTGACCACCCAAGTTGACCGGTGATTCACGAACGTTAAAACTTGTAAAAACTATATGATGACATATATATGGATATATATATAGTTAACATGATACTATGATAAGTAAACATATCATTAAGTATATTAACAATGAACTACATATGTAAAAACAAGACTACTAACTTAATGATTTTTAAACGAGACATATATGTAACGATTATCGTTGTAAAGACATTTAATGTATATATATCATATTAAGAGATATTCATACATGATAATATCATGATAATATAATAATTTAAAATCTCATTTGATATTATAAACATTGGGTTAACAACATTTAACAAGATCGTTAACCTAAAGGTTTCAAAACAACACTTACATGTAACGACTAACGATGACTTAACGACTCAGTTAAAATGTATATACATGTAGTTTTTTAATATGTATTTATACACTTTTGAAAGACTTCAATACACTTATCAAAATACTTCTACTTAACAAAAATGCTTACAATTACATCCTCGTTCAGTTTCATCAACAATTCTACTCGTATGCACCCGTATTCGTACTCGTACAATACACAGCTTTTAGATGTATGTACTATTGGTATATACACTCCAATGATCAGCTCTTAGCAGCCCATGTGAGTCACCTAATACATGTGGGAACTATCATTTGGCAACTAGCATGAAATATCTCATAAAATTACAAAAATATGAGTAATCATTCATGACTTATTTACATGAAAACAAAATTACATATCCTTTATATCTAATCCATACACCAACGACCAAAAACACCTACAAACACTTTCATTCTTCAATTGTCTTCATCTAATTGATCTCTCTCAAGTTCTATCTTCAAGTTCTAAGTGTTCTTCATATATTCTACAAGTTCTAGTTACATAAAATCAAGAATACTTTCAAGTTTGCTAGCTCACTTCCAATCTTGTAAGGTGATCATCCAACCTCAAGAAATCTTTATTTCTTACAGTAGGTTATCATTCTAATACAAGGTAATAATCATATTCAAAATTTGGTTCAATTTCTATAACTATAACAATCTTATTTCAAGTGATGATCTTACTTGAACTTGTTTTCGTGTCATGATTCTGCTTCAAGAACTTCGAGCCATCCAAGGATCCGTTGAAGCTAGATCCATTTTTCTATTTTTCAGTAGGTTTATCCAAGAAACTTAAGGTAGTAATGATATTCATAACATCATTCGATTCATATATATAAAGCTATCTTATTCAAAGGTTTAAACTTGTAATCACTAGAACATAGTTTAGCTAATTCTAAACTTGTTCGCAAACAAAAGTTAATCCTTCTAACTTGACTTTTAAAATCAACTAAACACATGTTCTATATCTATATGATATGCTAACTTAATGATTTAAAACCTGGAAACACAAAAAACACCGTAAAACCGGATTTACGCCGTCGTAGTAACACCGCGGGCTGTTTTGGGTTAGTTAATTAAAAACTATGATAAACTTTGATTTAAAAGTTGTTATTCTGCAAAAATGATTTTTATTATGAACATGAAACTATATCCAAAAATTATGGTTAAACTCAAAGTGGAAGTATGTTTTCTAAAATGGTCATCTAGACGTCGTTCTTTCGACTGAAATGACTACCTTTACAAAAATGACTTGTAACTTATTTTTCTAACTATAAACCTATACTTTTTATGTTTAGATTTATAAAATAGAGTTCAATATGAAACCATAGAAATTTGATTCACTCAAAACGGATTTAAAATGAAGAAGTTATGGGTAAAACAAGATTGGATAATTTTTCTCATTTTAGCTACGTGAAAATTGGTAACAAATCTATTCCAACCATAACTTAATCAACTTGTATTGTATATTATGTAATCTTGAGATACCATAGACACATATACAATGTTTCGACCTATCATGTCGACACATCTATATATATTTCGGAACAACCATAGACACTCTATATGTGAATGTTGGAGTTAGCTATACAGGGTTGAGGTTGATTCCAAAATATATATAGTTTGAGTTGTGATCAATACTGAGATACGTATACACTGGGTCGTGGATTGATTCAAGATAATATTTATCGATTTATTTCTGTACATCTAACTGTGGACAACTAGTTGTAGGTTACTAACGAGGACAGCTGACTTAATAAACTTAAAACATCAAAATATATTAAAAGTGTTGTAAATATATTTTGAACATATTTTGATATATATGTATATATTGTTATAGGTTCGTGAATCAACCAGTGGCCAAGTCTTACTTCCCGACGAAGTAAAAATCTGTGAAAGTGAGTTATAGTCCCACTTTTAAAATCTAATATTTTTGGGATGAGAGTACATGGAGGTTTTATAAATGATTTACAAAATAGACACAAGTACGTGAAACTACATTCTATGGTTGAATTATCGAAATCGAATATGCCCCTTTTTATTAAGTCTGGTAATCTAAGAATTAGGGAACAGACACCCTAATTGACGTGAATCCTAAAGATAGATCGATTGGGCCTAACAAACCCCATCCAAAGTACCGGATACTTTAGTACTTCGAAATTTATATCATATCCGAATGGTGTCCCGGAATGATGGGGATATTCTTATATATGCATCTTGTTAATGTCGGTTACCAGGTGTTCACCATATGAATGATTTTTATCTCTATGTATGGGATGTGTATTGAAATATGAAATCTTGTGGTCTATTATTATGATTTGATATATATAGGTTAAACCTATAACTCACCAACATTTTTGTTGACGTTTTAAGCGTGTTTATTCTCAGGTAATTATTAAGAGCTTCCGCTGTCGCATACTTAAATAAGGACGAGATTTGGAGTCCATGCTTGTATGATATTGTGTAAAAACTGCATTCAAGAAACTTATTTTGTTGTAACATGTTTGTATTGTAAACCATTATGTAATGGTCGTGTGTAAACAGAATATTTTAGATTATCATTATTTGATAATCTACGTAAAGCTTTTTAAACCTTTATTGATGAAATAAAGGTTATGGTTTGTTTTAAAATGAATGCAGTCTTTGAAAAACGTCTCATATAGAGGTCAAAACCTCGCAACGAAATCAATTAATATGGAACGTTTTTAATCAATAAGAACGGGACATTTCATAGTACACTGTGATACAGGACAGTTTTGAAGATAAACCTAGTTAATACGCAAGTTGTTCAGCAAAGGAAATAAAGACACGTAATTCATAAGTCCAGAAACAAGTCATGCATGCTGGTTTTACTAAGACGACTTCCCATCCTTGGTCTTGTGGAAAATAACCGTTATGACCATTGGCTAGGCAGCATGTTGTAACGTCGTCAAAAGGACGAGGGTTTCGTAATATCCAACAGCCCCGTAATAATCTAAAAACCTTGTTTCTCACCCCAACTACTGAATCCGTCACTTGTGGGAAGGTCTTATTTAAAAGCTGCAGTACGATGTTCTTTTTCTCACTTCGTTAAGAAGTGAACATCACTAACCCGTAAGCATAACATGCTTATTTATGTTGCATGTTAGAAGCTCTTTCTAATTCACGAAATCCTATGTTGGGATATGTTGAGTCAAAATAGGTTCTTAACCCGTAGCGTAAAATTGCATTTGGGTTCCCCGCATTTAATGCTTTAAAGAAAACACGGCGTAACTTACGGTCTCCCCAATGTGATATACCCCACCTATCAAAGGAAAGCCTTTTATAAACTAAGGCATTTCTGGAAAGTCTTTCAAATGTTTGACAAGTTAATTTCGCCATAACTAAATGTGTTGATGAATTCTAACCGACTCTAGATAAGATTTCCTCAATCATATCCTCTGGTAGGTCTTCTAAAATATTCGGTTGTCTACCCTTAACGTCCATTTTATTTTTATACTGTAAAATAGACAAGGATTATATTCGTAATAACAAACAATACAAGAAATTTTTACATAGAACATAAAAGTACAAGCACACTACAATACATATAATATACAACATGATTACAACCCTCTAATATGAATCGCTGGTTTCTTCTTCTTCGGACTTGGTTCGTTTTCCTAATTTTCTAGGAATATATGGTGTTCCTCTAATACGAGTCGTTGTTTCCCACAATGGTTTAGAGAAACCTGGTGGTTTAGAGGTTCCCGGGTCATTGTTACATTTTAGGAAATACGGATGTTGTCGATACATATAAAGTTCATCGGGGTTGGAATCGGGTTTCTTTATTTTTATACCTTTTCCCTTATTATTTTCTTTCGCTTTATTAAATTGGGTCGAGGTAATTTCTATAACATCATCGGAATCCTTATCGGGATCCGATTCATCGGAAAATTGGTAATCTTCCCAATATTTTGCTTCTTCGGCGGAAACACCATTGACCATTATTAACTTTGGTCCGTTGGTTGAGGATTTTCTTTTATTTAATCGATTTACTATAGGTATCAATATTTCTTCCTCCGGAACCTCTTCTTCTGGTTCCTCCTCTTCCGATTCCTCCTCTTCTGGTTCGTCTTCTTCCGGTTCCTCCTCTTCCGGTTCCTCCTCTTCCGGTTCCTCTTCGGGAATTCGTGAATCTTCCCAAAATATATTCATCTCTTCATTATAATTAGGTGAATCAATGGGATTTGTACTAGAGGTAGATATCTATCACACAATATCAAACACGTAAAGAGATTAATATATCACATAATATTTACATGTTAATAATATATAGTTTCCAACAAAAATGTTAAGCAATCATTTTTAAAGAAAATACGGTCGAAGTCCAGACTCACTAATGCATCCTAACAAACTCGATAAGACACACTAATGCAAATTTTCTGGTTCTCTAAGACCAACGCTCTGATACCAACTGAAATGTCCCGTTCATATTGATTATAAACGTTCCATATTAATTGATTTCGTCACGAGGTTTTGACCTCTATATGAGACGTTTTTCAAAGACTACATTCATTTTTAAAACAACCATAACCTTTATTTTATCGATAAAGGTTTAAAAAGCATTACGTAGATTATCAAATAATGATAATCTAAAATATACCGTTTACACACGACCATTACATAATGGTTTACAATAAGAATATATTACATCAAAAATAAGTTTCTTGAATGCAGTTTTTACATAATATCATACAAGCATGGACTCCAAATCTTGTCCTTATTTTAGTATGCAACAGCGGAAGCTCTTAATAATCACCTGAGAATAAACATGCTTAAAATGTCAACAAAAATGTTGGTGAGTTATAGGTTTAACCTATATATTATCAAATCATAATAATAGACCACAAGATTTCATATTTCAATATACATCCCATACATAGAGATAAAATTCATTCATATGGTGAACACCCGGTAACCGACATTAACAAGATGCATATAAGAATATCCCCTATCATTTCGGGAAATCCTTCGGACATGATAAAAACGAATTCGAAGTACTAAAGCATCCGGTACTTTGGATGGGGTTCGTTAGGCCCAATAGATCTATCTTTAGGATTCGCGTTAATTAGTAGATCGGTTTACTAATTCTTAGGCTACCAAGTAAAAGGGGCATATTCGGCTTCGATCATTCACCCATATAATGTAGTTTCAATTACTTGTGTCTATTTCGTAAAACATTTATAAAACTGCATGTATTTTCATCCCAAAATATTAGATTTTAAAAGTGGGACTATAACTCACTTTCACAGATTTTTACTTCATCGGGAAGTAAGACTTGGCCACTGGTCGATTCACGAACCTATAACAAATATGTACATATATATCAAAGTATGTTCAAAATATATTTACAACACTTTTAATACATTTTGATGTTTTAAGTTTATTAAGTCAGCTGTCCTCGTTACTAATCTACAACTAGTTGTCCACAGTTAGATGTACAGAAATAAATCGATATATATTATCTTGAATCAATCCACGACCCAGTGTATACACGTCTCAGGCTAAATCACAACTCAAAGTATATATATTTTTGGAATCAACCTCAACCCTGTATAGCTAACTCCAATATTACTGCATATAGAGTGTCTATGGTTGTTTCAAATAATATATATGCATGGGTCGATATGATATGTCAAAACATTTGTATACGTGTCTATGGTATCCCAAGATTACATAATATATTATAATACATGTATAATACAATATAAGTTAGCTAGGATATGATTTGTATAGAATTGTTAATATTTCCTGTAGCTACAAAAATCAAAAAATATCCAATCTTGTTTTACCCATAACTTCTTCATTTTAAATCCATTTTGAGTGAATCAAATTGCTATGGTTTCATATTGAACTCTATTTTATGAATCTAAACAAAAAAAGTATAGGTTTATAGTCAGAAATATAAGTTACAAGTCGTTTTTGTAAGAGGTAGTCATTTCAGTCGAAAGAACGACGTCTTGATGACCATTTTGAAAAACATACTTCCACTTTGAGTTTAACCATGATTTTTGGATATAGTTTCATGTTCATAAGAAAAATCATTTTCCCAGAAGAACAACTTTTAAATCAAAGTTTATCATAGTTTTTAATTATCAAACCCAAAACAGCCCGCGGTGTTAATACGACGGCGTATGTCCGGTTTTACGGTATTTTTCGTGTTTTCCTGTTTTAAATCATTAAGTTAGCATATCATATAGATATAGAATATGTGTTTAGTTGATTTTAAAAGTCAAGTTAGAAAGATTAACTTTTG
The DNA here is from genome assembly GCF_046630445.1 of Rutidosis leptorrhynchoides. Classification (NCBI taxonomy): domain Eukaryota; kingdom Viridiplantae; phylum Streptophyta; class Magnoliopsida; order Asterales; family Asteraceae; genus Rutidosis; species Rutidosis leptorrhynchoides. The sequence goes on from NC_092342.1 coordinate 220,182,529, forward strand.
TTTGCGAACAAGTTTAGAATTAACTAAACTATGTTCTAGTGATTTCAAGTTTAAACCTTCGAATAAGATAGCTTTATATGTATAAATTGAATGATGTTATGAACATCATTACTACCTCAAGTTTTATGGATAAACCTACTGGAAAAGAGACAAATGGATCTAGCTTCAAAGGATCTTGGATGGCTTGAAAGTTCTTGAAGTAGAATCATGACACGAAAACAAGTTCAAGTAAGATTTCCACTCGAAATAAGATTGTTATAGTTATAGACATTGAATCAAAGTTTGAATATGAGTATTACCTTGTATTAGAAAGATATCTTACTGTAAATAAGAAAGATTTCTTGAGGTTGGATGATCACTCTACAAGATTGGAAGTAAGCTAGCAAACTTGGAAGTATTCTTGATTTTATGAAACTAGAACTTGTAGAATTTATGAAGAACACTTAGAACTTGAAGATAGAACTTGAGAGAGATCAATTAGATGAAGAAAATTGAAGAATGAAAGTGTTTGTAGGTGTTTTTGGTCGTTGGTGTATGGATTAGATATAAAGGATATGTAATTTTGTTTTCATGTAAATAAGTCATGAATGATTACTCATATTTTTGTAATTTTATGAGATATTTTATGCTAGTTTCCAAATGATGGTTCCCACATGTGTTAGGTGACTCACATGGGCTGCTAAGAGCTGATCATTGGAGTGTATATACCAATAGTACATACATCTAAAAGCTGTGTATTGTACGAGTACGAATACGGGTGCATACGAGTAGAATTATTGATGAAACTGAACGAGGATGTAATTGTAAGATTTTTTGTTAAGTAGAAGTATTTTGATAAGTGTCTTGAAGTCTTTCAAAAGTGTATGAATACATATTAAAACACTACATGTATATACATTTTTACTGAGTCGTTAAGTCATCGTTAGTCGTTACATGTAAGTGTTGTTTTGAAACCTTTAGGTTAACGATCTTGTTAAATGTTATTAATCCAATGTTTATAATATCAAATGATATTTTAAATTATTATATTATCATGATATTATGATGTATGAATATCTCTTAATATGATATATATACATTAAATGTCGTTACAACGATAATCGTTACATATATGTCTCGTTTCAAAATCATTAAGTTAGTAGTCTTGTTTTAACATATGTAGTTCATTGTTAATATACTTAATGATATGTTTACTTATCATAATATCATGTTAACTATATATATATATCCATATATATGTCATCATATAGTTTTTACAAGTTTTAACGTTCGTGAATCACCAGTCAACTTGGGTGGTCAATTGTCTATATGAAACCTATTTCAATTAATCAAGTCTTAACAAGTTTGATTGCTTAACATGTTAGAAATACTTAATCATGTAAATAACAATTTTATTTAATATATATATAAACATGGAAAAGTTCGGGTCACTATAGACTTCATAACTAATTGTAAAGCAAATTACTTTATGAAAATCCACAATTGAGGCTCGAACTCGAGACCTCTAGTCACCCAGGAAAGAGGTCATTGGTTGCAAATTTACCACCATAATCATTAGGAAGGCTCTCTAATTTTGCACATCAAAAAAATGGTGGGTTCAGGAACTCCGATTCTAATACACTGCCATAACAAGTTTTGTAAGGCGTATGATCCAATAACAATTTTTTCTTCTTTTTTTACACTATGAAATATATTATTGGGGTATTATCATCTTGGTGAGCTCTGGCACTGTGAATAATCTGTTAGAGGTTTTAAACTTTTGTGTAGGGTATAATAATCGATAGTGGAAAATATTTCAAAGTGGTTAAGATAGTAATCTTTTCCATAAACAAGAATTATCCTTTTCATAAATATAGAATAGGTGGTTATCGGATCAATCCTTCCGTATTTACTAAAACTTGGACAACATGCTAAAACTCAAAATTCATCCTAAGTGTTTTCCTTGCTGCCCAAGGAGTACCATGAGCAGCATGCCCAGGGAGTACCATGAGCAGCATTCCCAGGGAGCAACAAGCCCAGGGAGCAGCTAGCCCAGGAAGTAGCATGCACAAGGAGCAGCATGCCCAGGGAGCACCAAAACACTTTGAATTTTAACAAGTGTTTTTCTCGTGCTGCCTCTTTTGATGCCTCTTCAGAGAGAGCACCAAACACTTAGCCAAATTTCAGAAGTGTTCTCCTTGCTGCCTCTTGTGCTCCCTCTTCAGAGGGAGCACCAAACACTTAGCTAAATATATCAGCGGACTAAGAAAACATAGCACATAAAACGCTTAGTCAAATTTAAGCTGGCTAAGAGGACATAACACAAAAACACTTAGTCAAATTTCGAGTAGACCAAGTCATTTTAGTAAATAATGAAAACCCACTTTTAGGTCCGAGTAGTTTATCACTTAATGGGTGTACACTCCATACCTCCTAACCTATTTACAAGTGTAAACTAAATCCCTCAATTGAACAATATTACCAACAATCCTCCCCAATTTAGTGCAATTCGTTTCATGAGAATTAAACAAATAAAACCAAACTCATGCATAAATAAATTATATTAAGATTGAATTTTCACTTTAGTACATTACACACTCCAAATATTCGAGAATCAAGGTGTTCTAAGAATTTAACCCTTCAATCCATTTGAATAACTGAAAATAACATACACATAAGTTTTCAAATACTCTAAAGCTATCCTGACACTTTACAAGCCATGCGTCCATATCCATTCATGAATGTATTCACAACAAAAGTCCAAGCTATGTTGAAGTGGAAAAACTTCATATCCACATAGGTAGTTCACTTCAGTCATGCACCAGCTCTTGCACTTTTTCAAATGAACCATTAAGAAGCTAAAATTCAACCTTACCTTCAGCTGGTCCGAGTACATACCTTACCCTGCGATGAAACAAGAATTTCATGTACTGCAATGTCTAAGTATAAGCTTCCACATTGAATTCAACTTATGATTTTCATCATAAGGGAATTGGGTATCTTATAATTAGATATTTATGTGGACTTTAAACTCATACCCACATCAGACTTGTCAACCAAGTCTCTTGCCAATCTCTTCTTCAAGTGATCAACTAAATTATATTGTAAACAAATGTAGGATTATTCAGATAATTAGGGGAAAAAAATAAGGCTACGATATTTAAATTTGGGACCTTTTTAAGTAAATTAAAAAAGGTGCCCTGCTAATAGAAAGCAAGATTAAAGATTATGATTCATGTGGTTTAACTTATTCAGTATTTTATTAGAATACTTTATATCTAAAGATTCTGCATATTGTCTTTTTGTTACTTATTTAGTGACAGACCGAGTGTACCCATGGTTATGAGTCATTTACTATTACAAAATTTGATAATTGGAAAAAGTGAATAATGGAAGAAAAAAAATTATTTTCCTTAAACATATTAGAAGTACACTACGTAGAAATATAGTGGCATGTAGTGAAACTTTGTTAAATGCGTATTAAAAACTTTACTGACAAACAAAGTTTTGAAAAAAAAAATTATTGAAGACTGTATATATAACGACCCGTCCTAATCCATAAGGACGAATACAATAACATATGGTTACATTGCGAGGTTTGACCTCTATATGATACATTTTACAAACATTGCATTCGTTTTTAAAAGACAAAATTTCATTACATTAAAAGTTGACAGTGGTATGTATTATTAATGTAAATATATTACGTGTGGTAAAAATATCTTTGTATCACATATTTATTCGATAAAATAATATTGATAATAATAATAATGAGTAAAAGTTGTATTATTTTGTAATAATAATAATTATTATTATTATTCTACTAATAATAACTAATGATACCGCAACCCGCATGCGCACCCCATATGTATGCGGGCACCCACTAGTGTGCGTATGTGTCTGCTTATGTGCGTTATGCGGTATGCGAATTCGTATCTAATGCCTTTGTTCCCGGTACATCGATTACTTGGCTATCAAGTAAATATCTTTTCTATAATTACATCCATGATTCGGGGGAGTTTGTTATGGAAAGGATTGCCATTATCTCGGATGGTTCTAGAATTAGGGTTTGCCTATATATACAAACCCTAACTATCATTCTAAGCATCATCATGTTACATAGTCATCTTCTAGTATACACCTTATGTAACAACATCATCTAGCATCTTCTCAAGGTTAACAGGTTAGTTTCTTGATTAACTAGCACCTACGACCTTATTTGGGGCCTTCTAATCGACGATCGTCATTAAAGGTGGACTTAATCACTTGGCCACCCCGCCGACATCATCATGTCAGCCAGGGTTATTCACGGTAGCCGGACCGGAGAGCCTTGTTCTAAGATCCTTAAACCTCACTTTACGCGTTGAACATGCATATTACCCCTATGGTTAAAATATGCATGATCAAGTGGTGCTTTCATTGAGAGTCGAACTAATTCAAGACTTGTTTATTTGTTTTTTCTTTTACAGTTTTGAATTATAAGGCTTATTATTCACAAAATTTTTGAATTTTTTCTTTAAGAGTATCATGACTTCCGGGGAATCATCGGAACGCACTCAAATAGATAATCAAAACACGCCGTCTGGTAATCAGCAGATGCAAGCTATGGCTACGGGGGCGGGATACGTGCCATATCAACCGCCTATATCCGGCGAGCCTTTTCAGAGGTATAAGCCGATATATCCAGATGGGATCACACCACCAAGGGCAAACTCGACAGTCACCACCACGCGGTTGGATTTTTCCGCGGTGGATCCAAGGGTCATCTTGGTGGGCACTAGCGGTGAAATAGTGGGCCCCACGTGGTATGCTGTGGCCAGGTACCTATTTATAGTACCACGGTTTCAATCCCTCTGCAGACGCAGAGTGTTCAGCAGAATTCATCGTTTACACCGTTGCAACCTTGGCAACCACCGCGTCCAATTTCACAGTTTTTGACTCCTTCGGATGCGCAGGCATTACTTAATAGTTGGGGGTTCAGTTTCATTCGGGATGCCAATTCTCATTGGACGCCGATAATTGCGGAACAGCAAAGCACTGCGCATACGGTTGGGCTTATAGCGGCATATCCTCAGGCCTCGCAGGCATCTGCGCCACAGGTTTCGGCATCTTTTCAGCTACCCGTATACTCTGCGCTGGCAAGCCTGCCTTCTTTCCCAACAAATCAGCCTTGGTTGTATTCACAGAGGGGAGCCTTGGCAAAATATTCAGGGGCAGGCGAATCTCGCAAGACAATTTATGCAGGCGGCACCTCCTGACATGGTCCACCTACTTTCACAACATATTTTTGTTCAGGATATGATGAGGCGTTTCTTCGCAGGGCTCAAAGGTGACCCTGTTAAACCACCTTTCGAGCTACCAACTACTTTTGATAAGTTTCCTCCGCATATCCATTTCCATCAGTGCCAAAGATACCTCATACGTTGGGTACTTATAATGGTTTGACTGATTCGGATGACTTCCTGCAGGGTTTCGAGGGCACAATGTGCACCCAAGGCTGGGTGGATCCGGTTGCAAGTCAGATATTTCCCATGATGCTGCAGGGCATTGCTCGCGAATGGTTTAATAAGCTCCCATCAGGTAGCATATCTGGATTCATGGATCTGCGGACGAAGTTCTTGCTGCAATATCAGAATCAGAAGCCACGCAAATGCACTCATATCGAATGTCATGATATTGTACAGAAATCCAAGGAGTCTTTGGGTGAATTTCTCACAAGATATACTAATGAGTGTCTGCGCATACCAGATCTCAAGCCAGAGCAACAGATTTCCGGACTCATACATGGTATAAACTCAGAATGTCATCCAACACTGGTAAGGCATCTGTGCCATACAGTCCCAACAACTTATGCTGAAACGCTTAATGAATGCCATGACTATATGCGGAGTGGTGAAGATAATGATATTCCAACAGCTAGCTCACGCAACGAGAGGAAAGAAGACGATGATCGTTCGCGCGATCAAAATCGTTGCAACAACTCTCGCGGAAGGTATCCTAATGGTGGTCCTATCAGGAATGATAAAGGGAAATCAAGTGGCAATTATTGAAACAATAATCAGCGCGGCATCAATAATCAGAACTATGCGCTGCTTAAAAGTTTGTCTAAAATGCCAAAAGAAATTTTGGCAACCGAACCAGTGTACACGACCTTTGTGGTTCCAACTCCGCTTACAGAATTTGGAAAGCGGGATAAAACAAAGTATTGCAAATTCCATGACGATTACGGGCATGACACTAATCGATGTAAAAACTTGATGGAACGAGTGCTCGAGGCACTACGCGCAGGTAAATTGGATCACCTAAAACCACCTAAGAAGGACAAGGGAATATTCGCAGAAGAAGGGTCGAAGGCTAAAACATTCGCATGGCAAAAAGTTGATAAAACAAAAAACACCGACTTAACCATTAATATGGTCGACGCAGAGAAAGTTAGCCAACGGAGAAAGTACAATGATCACCTTGACTGGGAACTTCTCCCAATCACGTTTCCTCCTGTAATGTCAATCGATACAGTTAACAAGCCCATTATCATCAAGTGTCGCATTCCTACTTGCGGAGTACAAATTAAGCGCATGCATGTTGACACCGGGAGTGGCGTTGACATTATGTACGAGCATTACTATTGTTTCCTTCCTGCAGAAGTTAAGACGCAGCTACGCCAGTCTGATATTACGTTATCAGGGTTCTCCGGAGAAAGCTCATGGCCGTTAGGGCGGATAGAGCTGATGGTAGAGCTTGAGGATGACAGGAATCCGCAGATGGTCAGACATGAGTTGGTTGATTTTTATGTGGTTCTATCGACTTCGCGTTATAACACGCTGCTAGGAAGAAACTTCATACGGCGTTTTAACATTATACCATCGGTGGTGCATGGCTTGATTAAGTTTCCTACAGTGGGAGGCGTTGCCACGATTGCATCACATCAAACAACCGAGTTGCGTGGCTCAGTTGTGCCTATAAGCACTCCCAGCGTGGGGGAACAACTCGCAAACTGTGCAGTCATAGCAAATCGTTTACATCTGGATAAGCGAATTAAAATCGGCGCAGGTTTGTCAGCTGAAACCAAGGCTAAGTTACATGGAATATTATCCGCAAACACAGATGTTTTCGCGTGGCGCGAATCAGACATGACCGGGGTTTCGCGAGATATTGCGGAACGTAAATTGAATGTTAATCCATCACTCACGCCCGTTAGACAAAAGAAGTGACATATGGCTCTTGAACGCAGTGATTGGTTATGCGTAGAATCGATAACCTTGTCAAAGCAAACATTCTACGGAAAGTACGCTATCAGACATGGGTTGCTAATCCTGTGTTAGTCAAGAAGGCTGACGGTAATTGGCGGATGTGCGTTGATTTTAAAGACATTAATAAAGCATGTCCTAAGGACAACTACCCTCTACCGGAGATAGACTGGAAGGTGGAATCATTGTCAGGTTTCCGGTATAAGTGTTTTTTGGACGCATACAAGGGTTATCACCAAATCTTAATGGCTGCGGAAGATGAGGACAAAACTGCTTTTCATATGCCACAGGGTATTTATTGCTATACGAAGATGCCTTTTGGATTAAAAAACGCAGGCGCAACATATCAGCGCGTAATTAATGCAGCGTTCAAACACCAAATTGGTAGGAATCTGGAAGCGTACGGTGATGATTTGGTAATTAAGAACAACACTGAAGAAGAAATGCTCGCAGGCATTCTAGAAATGTTTGCATCTCTACGCAGGATAAACATGAAGCTTCAAATGTAGTTTTGGGGAAGAGGAAGGCAAGTTTCTAGGTCATGTGGTGACATCGCGGGGAATCAAGGCAAATCCTAAAAAGATTGAAGCCATTGATAGTTTGCCATCTCAGAAGACAAAGAAAGACGTGCAGAGTCTCACCGGGAAGCTTGCAGCAATCACGCGGTTTTTGTCGAAGGCCGCAGAGCGGCAATTGCCATTCTTCAATACTTTGAAAAATTGTTTAAAGAAAAAAGACTTTGTATGGACTCAGGAAGCAGAATCAGCCTTTCAGGAGATGAAGAAGGTGCTCGCTGAATTACCAACACTCACCGCGCCAGTATCAGGAGAAATGCTTACGCTGTACCTTGCGGCATCAAAAGAAGCTATCAGCTCGGTTCTTATCACAGATCGCGGAAAGGTAATCCATTTCCTTTTACTTACGAATTATTTATTTCGTATACAATTAATGCTGAGGTTTTCTCAGACGCAAATGTCGGTCTACTTCGTAAGCAAGACGCTGACAGCAAGCGAAGTAAACTATGCACCAATAGAAAAGCTAGTATATGCACTAGTCCACACGGCGTAACGTTTGCACCAATATTTTCAAGCACACCCAGTTGTGGTTCTAACTGATCAGCCGATCAAGAAGGTTGGTAAAAACCTAATTTGCGGCAATGACCGGGAATACCGCATTGACTAACGCAATCATCTAATGTTTCAGGTGCTGTATAAACCTGAAATCGCTGGCCAGATGGCTAAATGGGCCGTTGAGTTAGGGGAGCATGAAATAAATTTTTCTTCGCGAAGCGCGGTTAAGGGTCAAATACTTGCGGATTACCTAGCAGAGTTACCTGCGGATGTCGAGGCATCAGCAGAACATCAAGATACGCCTGCACCAACTTTGTCACCATGGGAGTTATACACCGATGGTGCCTGCAGCGCAGCTGGCGCTGGTGCGGGTGTAATTTTAACTGGTCCAGATGGCGAAGAGCATACATATGCGCTACGGTTTAATTTTGCTGTTATGACCAACGAAGCAGAATATGAGGCTCTGTTAGCAGGTATGCGCATTGCGCATAAATTGAATGTTAAAATTCTGCACGCTTATGTGGATTCAAAGCTGGTATGTTGTAAATTCAGCGGGGAATTTGAAGCACACGACATTGCCATGCAGCAATATTTATCGCTTGTTCATAACCTCGCTGTCCAGTTTAAAGCTTTTCAAATCTCCCACTTAATGCGGGGGCAAAATAAGAAAGCGGGTGCGCTTAGCAAATTGGCTGCTTTGGCCCTTGATCATCTGGGGAAGAAAGTTCTTATAGAAGAACTGCATGCGAAATCCATTGTTATGATGCCTTTGGTAGCACCTGTTGAGGAATCCATCTCAACATGGATGACACCTATTATTGCTTTCCTGTGGGATGGCACATCACCTGCGGATTCCGTTGATGAGAAGAAGGTCCGCGCCAAGGCACCACTGTATGCCCTTGAGGGTGACGTCCTATATCGAAAAAATTATTTAGGGCTGCACTTAAGGTGTATTAGTCCGAAAGAGGCAGAGGAGGTTATACGCGAGGTGCATGAAGGTGCATGTGCTCTTCATTCGGGGCACAGGTCTATTGTGTCAAAAATTATGCGGCTAGGTTATTATTGGCCCACTATGTATGCAGATACCGCACGAATAGTGAAGTAATGCGAATCTTGCCAAATACATGCACCTATCAGCAGGGCACCTGCGCATCCTATGATACAAGTCTCCTCACTATGGCCATTCTGTAAATGGGCAATTGACATAGTCGGACCATTTCCGAAAGGCCTAGTTAATATTCTCATTTATTTTATACCGTATGCTATTTACGTCAGTATCTTACGCATACTCTGCACACGCAGGAAACATCAAATTCTTGATTGTTGCAATCAACTATTTCACTAAGTGGGTTGAAGCGCGACCGCTAGCAACGATTTCAGGAAAGAGGGTGCGAAATTTTGTATGGGAAGACATTGTTTGTCGATTCGGCATACCAAACGAAATCGTTAGTGATAACGGTACACAGTTTGTGGGGGGATCCTTTTAGTATTTAGTGCGCGGAGCTTAATATTAAGCAAACCTTTACTTCTGTTGCGCATCTGCAGGCGAATGGCCAGTGCGAAGTCACCAACCGGGATATAGTAGCTGGAATCAAAGCTAGATTGGGTCATGGTGGCATTGGTTGGGTGGATGAGCTACCAAAGGTTTTATGGGCGCATAGAACAACACCCAAAGCAAGCACTGGTGAGACTCCGTTCAGTTTGGTCTATGGATCAGAAGCTGTTGTGCCCGCAGAAGTTGGGGTACCAACGTTCCGCATACAGAATTTTGACGAACAAAATAACTCAGAAGATTTGCGGGAAAATATTAATCTGCTTGAAGAACACAGACTCTCTGCGGTGGTAAACGAAGCCAATAACATGCAGAAAATTGCAAAGTACTACAATCAGCGTATGCGTTCGCACTCTTATAAGTGCGGGGACTTAGTTTGGCGTCAGAATGACGCAAGTCATGCGGAGGATACTGGGAAATTGGGCCCCCACTGGGAAGGTCCGTATAGGGTAGCAAAAGCAAGCAACACTGGGGCATACCATCTCGAGACATTAGATGGAAAACCTGTGAAACGCACTTGGCACGCGACATTGTTGAAAAAATGTTATATGTAGCTGGATGGACCTGATCACTCCTATTTATTTTAGCACATTATTTTTTCTATGTTTTTTCCGTCCGTTTGGATGTGTCGTGGTTGTAATCATGATTAATGCCAATTAAATATTTACTCGCGCATACTTTTGTTGTTTATTGTTTTCTTTTTTGTATGCAGTTCCTGCCTACTTAAGGGGTATCCTCTAGCCCCCGTGCGGCAGAAGCATGTTTGGTTACAAGGCTAGACATCAACGGCAGGCGAAGGGAATTGGTTTTCCCCTAGCCAAGCACCACGCAGACTAGATGGCTGCCTAGTCGACTTCAAACTACAAGCATTGGTTTACTTGTGCGTAATTACTCTCGCATTGGTTTGCTTGAGGAACTCAAAGTATAAAAGAATTGGTTTGTTTTTAGTTGCGTTGCTTACCATACAGCTAAAGTGCACCTCTAGCACATGACAAAGCAATAACGCAGTAGCTTTTGAGTCTAAATTGTAAAGAGGTAAAATTACTAAAATATTGGTTTATTTTACACAGTACCTGCGTATGCGCATGAGTTTTGGTTAACCATGTGCATAGGCATACGGTCCATTATTTATTTTGATTCGTGATATATATACAATTAATACACAACACATGCACAAAATAATATCATATATACAAAATTAAGATATTACATGACATCTGTTTCAAATTGCCTGCCTGAACATAGGACTTACGGAGCAAACGATTACAAGCTAACACTAATAATCCTCCTTGAGGAACCCGTCAACCGACATATTTGGGTCCGTAGCAAAAGCATTGATCAAGGGGATTGGGATGGCTGTGATGGCTTCTTCCGCCTCCATTAGCACCGCAGCTGTACCCTCCTTTAGCTTCTTTTGTACGATGTCAGGGTACGGCGGTGTCAGACCGCAAGCTTGGATCACCTCCAACACTGCCTTGTTGATTTCGTGGTCCTTCACCGCATCAACATAGGCGTTAAACTTGTCGGATACGGGCCCGGAATCCATCACCTTCTGTGCAATGGTAGGAATGGCGGTGCAAAGCTTTGTTAAGTCCGCCTTTGCCAGTTCGCGGCAAGTCACCGTGTCATCCTTCTCCCTATTCACCATTTCCAGCTCCACCCGCAGACGCTCAGTGTCCCCCTTAGCTTGGTCAACCGCACTAACCAGCTCGTGGTTTTTCTTCCTTTCCTCAATCAGGGCGGTTTTTGTTTCCACCGCAATCACCTCCGCCGCTTTGCGCGCCTCCTCTGCGGCATCCCTGTCTTTTTTGACATGGTCGACACCCACTTGCAGCAGTCCCAGCTCTGTTTCTTTCCGCACGGCCACTTTATATAAGTTAGTGGAACGGCGAGCTTGATCCGCAAACATGCTGAAAAAGACAAGGCCGTTTTGGATGAAGGCGTTGAGCGCCTGATTAAAGGGCAGTTCGGCTAGTTGGTTGCGGAACTCAGCCGAGAAGATTTTTTGGAGGAAGGCGGATTGCTCTGAGGCATTTTCTGCCGATGACTGGGTGAGCTGTGCCAGGTTCGCCAATCGGAAGCTACCGTGTGGCGGGGTTGTTGTAGACTCGGAGTCCAGGTCGTCTTGTCCTTTAACTCAGTGGTGGCTTCAAGCTCTGGATTGACCCGCGGTGGGGTGTGATGCGTCTCCTCAACGTGCTCTACGTATTAGTAAATGGTTAAATAAATGCAAACTTAAGTATGCGGTATGCGCGCGGGGGAACGCTTACCAGAGGGTGGGGGAGGTAGATCCGTAGAACGGGGTTCGACGGGAATGAAGTTGTCATTTCGCCTGTCCTCCCTCTGTTTGGGAGTGAGTTTCTTCTTTTGTTGGGGTTGGGAGGCTTCGACGGCCTTGCGCTTATTACCGGAGGTGGCAGGTGCATTCTCGCCAGTATTCTCCTGCTCCAACTGCTGGTTCACATTCTGCTTGCGGAAGGAGATGCCCGCTTCATCTCTGCAAACATGCACGCATGTGTTAGCACATATAAATAGCAAACTGTTATGTTAGTACGTGATTATACTATTCCTACCCTTTCCATCCGGTCCGACTATGGCTGGACGCACATCTTCCCATGGCCAGTGTGCGGATATCTTCCATAACCGGAACATCACGTTCCCGTATGACCGGTGCACCAGCTGTGCGTTAGCGCACTCCGCCAATACCTTTGTTTCCTCGTCATCAAGTACCGGGGTTTTGTTCACATCCTTCTCCACCTTCTCGCACCATATAAGTGTTTGCGGAAAATTGGTACCAACTACAGTTTGGTGAATGTAAAAGAAAATTTCTTTCCAGTTACCCGCGTTCGACTTTGGGGTTTTGGTGAAATTTTGTCGGGCAAAGAAGGTGAACCAGGGGTGATTGGCTAAGCGGTATAGATGATAGAAAACTTTAACCAACGGTACCTTGTTGAGTGCGACGCACCACATCTCAAACAGTACTATTTTACCTATGGCATAAGGGTGTAGTTGCCCTAATCCCACTCTGAAGTGATCTAGTACGCCTAGGAAGAAGTCGGAGGGGGGAAAACTAAAGTTTCCATGCTTGAACGCATGTTCGTAGATGGCCACCTTCTTCTCCGGTGGCTCGTGAGCACGCTGATTAGACAGGGGTGGCACCGGATTGTACTTTACTAACGGTGGGTATTGTTTAACTAACTAATCAATGTGTTTCTGCTCTATAATCGATCTAACACTATCTACATAGGTCTCGTTAGCCTTAGTCATTTTCTATAAGAGTGATTGGAGAATAACTAACCTTTAGACAGTGGCCGGAGTATTTAGGATTTGATCGGAATTGAAAATAGCAGCGTATTGGGGAAGCTTGAAGCAGGAAAGTGGAAATGTGTGTTATTTGGGGCTATTTATAGTGAAGATTGGGAGTTATGGGGTGGAATGGTGTGATCGTGGCTGTACACGTGTAACGCAATCAACGGGTAGCATTTTCTGTGCGCGCGTGGATGTCCGTTGGGTATGGTTACCTATGCGCGCGTGGCTGACATGCGCCTACCAACTGCCACTTTACGTCTTGTCAGCCGAATGGGCTTCTGTGACAGTGACAGGCATTAAATGACCTAAAAACGCACGAGGAAGATTAAATGCTAGCCGTTCTTGTTGGTTCGCTTAATAGTTTGATATCATATGGCTTGCGCCATATAACATCAAACTGGGGGGACATAATGATACCGCAACCCGCATGCGCACCCCATATGTATGCGGGCACCCACTAGTGTGCGTATGCGTCTGCTTATGTGCGTTATGCGGTATGCGGATTCGTATCTAATGCCTTTGTTCCTGGTACAGCGATTACTTGGCTATCAAGTAAATATCTTTTCCATAATTACATCCGTGATTTGAGGGAGTTTGTTATGGAAAGGATTACCATTATCTCGGATGGTTCTAGAATTAGGGTTTGCCTATATATACAAACCCTAACTATCATTCTAAGCATCATCACGTTACATAGTCATCTGCTAGTATACACCTTACGTAACAACATCATCTAGCATCTTCTCAAGGTTAACAGGTTAGTTTCTTGATTAACTAGCACCTACGACCTTATTTGGGGCCTTCTAATCGACGATCATCATTAAAGGTGGACTTAATCACTTCGTCACCCCGCCGACATCATCATGTCAGTCAGGGTTATTCACGGTAGCCGGACCGGAGAGCCTTGTTCTAAGATCTTTAAACCTCACTTTACGCGTTGAACAGGCATATTACCCCTATGGTTAAAATATGCATGATCAATAACAATAACAATATTTATATTTAGTAATGATGATTTTAATTATGATAAAATGATAATTCTAATCATGTTAATTTTAATAATAACGATACTTTTTATTATTAACTGTAATAATAATAATAATATTTTATAAAAATAATAATTCTATTCAAAATGATAATTTTTATTAATAATAATACTAAAATGATAATAATAATGATATTTAATAATAACAATGGTATTTCTATTAAAATCATAATTTTAATAAAAAGGATAATTTTAATATTAATGATACTTTTAATAATAACGATAAGAATAATAAAAAGATATTTTTGATAAAAATACTAATTATTTTAATAATAATACTAATAATGATAATAATAATAATAATAATAATAATAATAATAATAATAATAATAATAATAATAATAATAATAATAATAATAATGACGATAATAACGATGATAACGATAACGATAACGATGACGATGACGATGACGATGACGATAACGATAACGATAAAGATAATAATAATAATTTTAACAATAATACCTAAAATTATAGATAATTCAATTGACTATATCTTTTAATCCGTTCATCGAAACCATATGCTTCCTAAATGAAAAGTTATTAATTTTTTGCCAGCTTTCCAACGACATGCATATCATATACCTTATCTCAATAGTATATGTATCAAATTCATAATTCATCAAAACTATCTAATGAAGAAATTAAGCATACAAACATGCATGATCATATATATACTCGAGCACTAGTCAGGGATACACTATTAGTATATAAAGATGAGATATGAGTGCTCACGTATCAATATTGAGATTCAATATTTCAGGAAAGTGCGTAGACGCAACGGAGATGATAAACACTAGGTTGACCTCACGAGCTATACCCCTTAACCATATCCATAACCTCCATAGCTATAACCCTTAATTTCCTTAACTCTATCTCGCTCAAAAAACTCCTTTTGAGAATATGCGAGCAGAACCTCGTCGTAGTATTTTATGTATAATACTAATAATAATAATACCACTCAATAACTTTAATACTACTAGATTAATAATAATAATCTTAATACTAATTATTAATAATATTAATAAATATAAATAGATAATACTACGGAGGGAGTAATATGTATGATGAGTGTGTGTAAAATCTAAAATCGAACGAGCTTTATAGAAATATCCTGGCCAGACACCTCATGCGATCGCATGAGGTTTATATGGTATTATCATGCGATCGCATGAGCATGATTTACAGCTCATGATCGTTTAACATTTTCTGCCGACAGTTTTTAAGTAATAATATATATATTAATAATTAATAATCTATTTATTTATATATTATATAATATTCATGTGCATAGTTAACTTGAAATTTTTGTTTCGACGACCCGTACACCGTCACTCGACTAATGTCTCGTTTTCGGTTTCTCGAACTCACTTTCGTACGCTTAGAAAACTAGCGTTTTACGTTTCGTGATGTGTACCTTTAACAAAAAAATATATAGACTTAACTTATCAGTAACTAAATCATTCAAAATGTAACTTGAATGTTAGAGTGTTTTGGTCATTAGCTTCTATAAATCAACATCTCGTTACTTACTAATATATATAAAAATATTATTTTAAATCAAAGCGTTATATAACTAAGTTAATATTATATTTTATCACTTTGTAAAATATATATATTTTTATTTAAAAATATAAATTTATATATATTAGAAATAATATAATATTTAGTTTCTCAAACTAATTATATTTCAAAGTTTATTATTTAGTTTAAAATTGTTTTCATAATATAACATAAATTGGTATGAATCGTTTATATACTAGTGTTTACTCTGACTTCTCAAATATTCTAATTAACTTATTTAAATATTAATGGAGTCACTAACCGAATACTTATATTGTTTATTACATAATTCGAAATATATATTGTTGGTTGAATGTGGGTAAATACACTAAACAATAAACTTAAGTATAATTAACCAAAGTGTTAACCAAAGAATATGTTTTGATGATGACACACACATACGCACAAGTGATGACTGACATCTTAGCATAAAACACGCAAGGTCACTAATCCATACTTTATCTTGCAAACGACCAAGTCAAACATAGGTTAAAGAATGAAATTAAAAGTTCAGGTAAACACACGGTCGAGGTACGGTCGACCGCATAGTCAACCGTGAAACTCCAAACTAAATTGCAACGCAGTTTTGTGAAAACAAGTTGCACGGTCGCCACCACGGTCAACCGCAGTGCGACCGCAGTTTCTTTTGTCACCGTTTTTAACCAAATAAAGTTTGACTAGTTCCCGACATCTATAATTCATGAAACCTTTCTCAACATGCTTAGAATAGATGCCTTCTCCATACTCAATTGAGTTTTGGTCATAAAAATACTAATTGTAATTAATTACGCCTAATGACATCTTAATGACAAATTAACCAAGATTAGGCATAACACATAAGTGTTAATCAACAACTTGTGATCTTAATTCTTATCTAGATATCCTTAGTATGATCATCAAGTACCAACACACTTAAGCCAATATCACTAGAATAATAATTGCTATTAGAAATGACTTAGTGATTAATTAAAGCTAAATGAAGAACAATGCTCTCAAGGTTAAAATAGAAATGACTTGTAATCCTAAAACACACTTAGATACATTTAGGATGGTCACCAAGTCCCAACTAGAGATTGCTCTTCCCTTGTGCATGTGTTGGACATTAATGTGTGCTTACACATTAATCATGTAATGTGTTATGTTGCACATTAAACTTATTAAGTGCTTGAATTATAAGTTGTGCAAGTATCTATATGATTGATCCTAGAATAACTATCTCTTGCTATGTGAGTATTACTTGCTACTTGCTAATAATGCTTAATACTCATAAACTTGTCAACTTGATTAATACGTTTGCCATGTGCTCATTAGTTAGGATTCAAGTAACTAACCCACTCCAATAGATTAAGTGTAAAATGGTTCACAATGAAACTATAGTCAATTGTCTATTTGGTTTAGTCAAAGTAACTAAGTGTGATTGCTTATTCAAGAATAACTTAACCTTAATGTCTCTACATACTTCATGATTATCTTTTAGAGACATTATTCAATTAATCCCTAACTAAACTCAAATGATACATGACTTGTGATTAATTGGAACTAGGAAGTTAATGATATAGTGACTAGCCTTTAGAATTAAACCAAGAGCATTAATGTGACTAACTAAGTCTTGACCAAACTAAAATTTTCCTAAATATCAATCAAGACACTTCTCCAAGAATGTTGGGTTTGTCACTTTTGGAATGATTAGTCACTTTCATGCAATAAGACCAAATCTCACACACTTAATGCATATAGTACTTGTATAGGAAGTTTGGTTTCTTTTGCAGGTGCTAGAAGGAGTAAAGGTGCCAAAATGTGGTGTTCAAATCTGAGTCAAACAGCTATACAACGGATACCAGTTTTGGACTGGAGTACGCACGGTCACACCACGGTCGACCATTCAAGCAACCGTGTGTCAATGGCTATTTCATTAATCCCACTATAAAAGGCAAACATTTAAGAGCATTTGAAGCTGACCCTCTTACACATTTCAAAGGCTTATCTCCAGTGATTACAAGTGCATCAACTACTACTCAAATGTGATCAAGCAAGAGAAGATTCTATGATCTTATAGATATAGAATTAGGTTGTTGTAAACTTACTAATCAAAATCATTTATCTTGTGAGTTTACTTAATGTAATGTGTGTCCTAGTATTGTGTTAGGAACATCATTGCAGAGTGTAAAAGTCTTGTAACTTCAATTAGTGGAAGCATATGCTAGCTTAGTGATCTACTTCCTTAAAGGGACTTAGGAAGTTGATTAATCTTATTTGGAGATTAATACTTGTCTAAGGTGAAGACAAGTTGATCTTGGTAGGAGTTGATCTTTTAAAGGGATAGAAAGATTAGGTTTGTTATCTACTAAAGAAGATTGAAGACTTGTAAATCGAATCTCCACCGGGTTTGGAGAAAAGTGCTTAGTGAAGCAACAAATCCCGATTAGTGTAATCGGGGAGTGGATTAAGGTGGATTAGTTAACATCCACCTGAACCACTATAAATCCTTGTGTCTATGTTCTTTACATTACTTCATTTATCATTTTGAACATATACACTACACACATCAAGTTTGAGTTGAGTTTGTTGATCAAAGTAAAATCGAATTTGGTGATCAATCGAAAAATTGTTAAAAACATATTAAGTAACTATTCCCCCCCCCCCTCTAGTTACTTACAATTGGTATCAGAGTGGTTGCTCAAATCATTGTGCTACAAACGATCGCAAAAGCGTCAAAATTCGTTTTGTGCAAAAACTTGAGTCAACGATTCTCGGATCAACTCAAACTATGGGATATTTGGAAGAATTGGTGAAAGAAGCACCAATCTTTGATAAGATGAATATTGATGTGTGTAAATCAAGATTTGAGCCTTATCTCAAATCCAAGGATTACTACTTGTGGAGAATAATTAAAGTTAGAGAGTTTGTACCACAAGCTAGTTCAAGACTAGTGAAGTCAACTTTTTAAAACAATGATGTTTTGAAACAATTTGATGCAATTTCACTACTTCATAAAATTCTTCCTAGTGAATAAAGATTAAAGATAATCTCATGTGAAAGTGCAAAAGAATGTTGGGACTCACTATGTTCTCAAGAAGATTTAAACTCTAGGAGTTTAAAGGGTAAAGGAATAGAGAAGGGTTTGGAAAGGGTTGGTGATTTTCAAGCAAAAGGGTTGAATGAAGATGAAGACTTTTGCCTCATAAGTTCTTGGAATGATGTGGATCAAGATGGTTAAAGTGAAGAAGATGTTGAATCTCCATTCAAAGAAGACGATGTCTCAAGCATGAATTGCAATGAGGTACATGTATTCTATCCTTCTAATTATGAAGAATTGTTAGATGATTACAAGACTATTAAATTTGTGTATGATAGTAGTCGTGACAAAGTAAAAATTTTGGAGAAAGAATTACACAAAGTTAGACAACTTAACAAAGTTTTAATTGATGAAAATAACTCTTTCAAAAGAAAACTTGAAAGGATAACTATTTGTGATTCATCAAGAGGTAAACATGAAATGAATGTATATCACGACTCTACCAAACACAAATCTTGTAATCAAAGTCCATTGTCTATTATTAGGAAAATTGAAAAAATGAGAAAAGTGGACCAAGCTAGCAATTCCATGGCAGGGATAAGTCAAGAATTGGGTAATCTTAAAATCAATTAAAATCAATGATCAAAATACTAATGAGAATAACCTTCTCAAAAGACTTTGTATAAAAGAAAGGTTTTTCTAACAAATGCAAATTGTTTTTAAAATGATTTTAAAAGATCAAGTGTAGGAAGCTTATTTGCCTTAGGATTGTGTGTTTATGTGAAAACATGTATTGCATGCTAAATACTAGATTGATGCATTTTGTGTATACTATGTGTGATTGAATATAAATATATATACATATAGATATAGTATATTACGTGTCATTGATGATTAAATATCGGGAGGATGTAATCATTCAATGTTAGGAAAAGAAAACTTGTCCTCAAGTATTCTATGGAACCTAAGAATCTTCAAAACGCGTTCGAAGAAAGAAAAAGTGAAGAAACGAGTGATCAGAAGGATCCACGGTAGCACCACGGCTGACCGTATACTCGACCGCAGACTCGTGTCCTGTGCGTGGAAAAATATCTACACGGCTAACACCACGGTCGACTGTGCTTCGACCGTGTGTGGTCTGATTCTGTTTTAAATTAAATTAAACCCTCACTTTTATTTCTTTTCAACCCACTTCAAAACACACACACCTACACACGGCTGAGGAGATAGACCACACGGAGAAGAACGCTCATTCCCTCAATATCAATTCCTACTTTTGGTATGATTAATCCTTGCTTTCCTAACATTCAATTATGTTTGTATGATGAATTAGGGTTATGAAGAAACCCTACTAGAATGAATCAAAACCTAAATTGATGCAAACATTTGAAATTGTTCTTGAAGAACAATTTAGAAATGATTGTAGTAATGATTATTGTATGCATTGATTTAACTTTGGATAATTCTAGGGTTCATTATACATCTAGGTTAGATTTTCATAGAAGCATTGTTCATATGATAAGAATGACATTGTTGCAAATTGAGTGTAATAATGTTGAATGTCAAAACATGTGTTGATGATAATTTCAAAAGTCTAGAACATATATGAACTTTGTGAAAATCCTAATCTAGTTGCAAACTCATTGACACTAATGAAGAGTGAAAATGTGAAGAACATTAACATCAAAACGTCTAAGTATTGATGATAATTAAAGTTTTCAAAACTTGTTGCCTACAATTGAAATTATACACTTTGAACTAATCTGAAGTATCATTGTGTAGAAAATGGTAAGAGGAAAAGGCAAGACCGTTGTAGGAAAAAGAAAAGACTCATATGATCTACCTTCTGATCTTAAAGAGAGAATTGCCTACAACATGGAATTTCTGACAGGCAGAAAAATTGTCGAAGGAAGAAGAGTTGCTCACACTGAAATGCCTGAACTTGTAAGGCAGTTTGAAAAACTCAAATGGAAATCCTTTCTCACTCTAAAAGGTCCGATCTATCCCTCACTCATTCAAGAATTTTACGCTAATTTCAACTTTGTAAATGATGAAGTATTCTTTAATCTTCTGGGCGTTAATTATCGTTATTCACTCAAGGATTTTGGGATCATGTTGGATGTTCCCACTGAGGGAGAAAAATTCTACAACAGGCAACATGATCTTTCGAATCTTCCTGACTTCATTTCAGACAAAACTCCTCTAATCGATACACTATGCAAAAATGATGCTCCAAGAGCTGAAATTGAGAAGTCTGGTGTACAAGGGAAACACCTTCGCCATGAATATGACACTTGGAACAAAATCATCATCCACAACATTTATTGCAAATCTGGTAATCACGCAAATGTCCATGCTACTCAATTTGCTCTGATGTGGTGCCTAGAAAATGACATCGAAGTAAACATGGCGTATCTCATGACATCAAGGATGAACGGAACTGTTACAGAAACCACTCGTGCATTACCCTATGGACTACATCTCAATAAAGTGTTTGATTATTTGGGTGTCACGAGTGATAACTTTCATCAACCTACACTTGCCATATTCAAAGGACCAAAAACCTCAGAAGTAACCACCCGAAAACGAAAAAGGACGTCTGGTGAAGCAGGGACCAGTAGAGAAAATACTGTGATACCTGACAGTGAAGACGAAGAAGCTGATGAACAAGTTCAAGGATGTAAGATAATGGAAAAGTTGGACAAAATCTACAAGGAGCAAATTAAGAATCTCAAAAAGGAGTCAAAAATTGTGAAGATGATGAAATGGGTAATAAAGAAGTTGACATGCAAGGCAAGCGACACCGAGGATGAGAATTCAAGTGAATCACTCTAAGAATTCCTTGAAGAAAGATAATTGTGGTAAGGAATGAGTGAGACAATTATGCTATGGTTGAATGTAGACATAATGCATTTGAATATTGTAATGCCTTAATCGTACTCAAAAATATGTAAGATTAAATAGCTAAAATGTATTGCAGATAACATGCGGTCGCAGACACGGCTGACCATGACAGTGACCGCAGATTGACTGTAATTCATTCAAGGTTCATTAAATACACACCAATAGCAAATCAATACCACTAACTTACAAACAATATCCAAAAGCAATCAAATTTAACTCCCCTTTAAAACCACTAACTTACAAACAATATCCAAAAGCAATCAAATTTAGCTCCTCTTTAAAACTCTTGAACAAAACAAATACTCAAAATGGATGAAAATCCTCTACTCAAGATTCTTTAAATTGAGAATTCTCAAAGAACTTCTTGCACCTCAAAACAATGAGCTCTCCAAAACCCTTTATCTTCTCAAACTCCAAACATCACTCAAATCTCAAAATGATAAAAGTTCACAACAAACTTCCATGTGATGAAAAGAAGAACTCTTAAGATGATTCAAGACACATCCAAGAAGAACATGAAGTGTTCTATGACTATCCTACTCTTCAAAGTGAGTTTGATAAAATTGGATGGGGATCATTTCTTTCACTTAAAACCTACACATTTCCTTCACTTGTCAAGCAATTCTATTCAAAGTTTGAATTTACCTCTGACCGAAGGGTAAAATTCATTCTGCTTGATCAATACCAAGTGATGACACTTAAGTGATTTGGCTACATCCTTAGAGTGCCCACAAAAGGAGCTGAGTTCTATGATACGAAGAATCATATACAACTCCTTCCAAAGTTCATTCCAAGAAGAGCACTAACCTCACTCTTCATTGATCCAGAACTAAAACTAAGTACTCTCTGTCAAGAAGGAGTTTTTGACAATGACATTCGACCAGAGTATGGAACATGAAAAATGATCATAAGTCACAACATCTTCTTCAGAAAAGAAGATGATGATAAAGTTTCCATGATTGAACTTGGACTCATGTGGTGCTTAACCAAGTCCATACAAGTAAATCTTGCCTACATAATGGCTTCCAGAATGCAAGATCTTAAACAAGATCCTTCACAATCCTATCCTTATGGTCTTCATTTGACGCTTCTGTTCAAGCATCTCAACGCGCTGAACCTCACATTTCCCTCAGGAACCAAATGCATCATCACCCATGCTTAATAGAGTTGCTTTCAATTGTTGTACCCTCCATGCATATTTTCATATATGCATTACTATGTTTCATGATTGATTTGAATAAAATGTGTGCTTGTTATGTTTTAATATATGTTTTTCCAATGTGCACAATTTAAGGGGGAGTTTTGTTCTAAGGGCGAGCTTAGTTCTAGGGGGAGCTAACCTTTTTGCTTCGACAAAAAGGGGAGAAAGATGGATACAAGTGATTGTTAAAACTTGCCTATTTATAGCAAAATGTCCCTAATCACTTGTATGTTTGTCATCATCAAAAAGGGGGAGAATGTTGGTTGAATGTGGGTTAATACACCAAACAATAAATTTAAGTATAATTAACCAAAGTGTAATTAACCAAAGAATATGTTTTGATGATGACACACACATACGCACAAGTGATGACTGACATCTTAACATAACACACGCAAGGTCACTAATCCATACTTTATCTTGCAAACGACCAAGTCAAACATAGGTTAAAGAATGAAATTAAAAGTTCAGGTAAACACACGGTCGAGGTACGGTCGACCGCATAGTCAACCATGAAACTCCAAACTGAATTACAACGCAGTTTTGTGAAAACAAGTTGCACGATCGCCACCACGGTCAACCGCAGTGCGACCGCAGTTTCTTTTGTCACCGTTTTTGACCAAATAAAGTTTTACTAGTTCCCAACATCTATAATTCATGAAACCTTCCTCAACATGCTTAGAATAGATGCCTTCTCCATACTCAATTGAGTTTTGGTCATAAAAACACTAATTGTGATTAATTACGCCTAATGACATCTTAATGACAAATTAACCAAGATTAGGCATAACACATAAGTGTTAATCAATAACTTGTGATCTTAATTCTTATCTAGATATCCTTAGTATGATCATCAAGTACCAACACACTTAAGCCAATATCACTAGAATAATAATTGCTATTAGAAATGACTTAGTGATTAATTAAGGCTAAATGAAGAACAATGCTCTCAAGGTTAAACTAGAAATGACTTGTAATCCTAAAACACACTTAGATACATTTAGGATGGTCACCAAGTCCCAAATAGAGATTGCTCTTCCCTTGTGCATGTGTTGAACATTAATGTGTGCTTACACATTAATCATGTAATGTGTTATATTGCACATTAAACTTATTAAGTGCTTGAATTATAAGTTGTGCAAGTATCTATATGATTGATCCCAGAATAACTATCTCTTGCTATGTGAGTATTACTTGCTACTTGCTAATAATGCTTAATACTCATAAACTTGTCAACTTGATTAATACGTTTGCCATGTGCTCATTGGTTAGGATTCAAGTAACTAACCCACTCCAATAGATTAAGTGTAAAATGGTTCACAATGAAACTATAGTCAATTGTCTATTTGGTTTAGTCAAAGTAGCTAAATGTGATTGCTTTTTCAAGAATAACTTAACCTTAATGTCTCTACATACTTCATGATTATCTTATAGAGACACTATTCAATTAATCCCTAACTAAACTCAAATGAAACATGACTTGTGATTAATTGGAACTAGGAAGTTAATGATATAGTGACTAGCCTTTGGAATTAAACCAAGAGCATTAATGTGACTAACTAAGTCTTGACCAAACTGAAATTTCCCTAAATATCAATCAAGACACTTCTCCAAGAATGTTGGGTTTGCCACTTTTGGAATGATTAATCACTTTCATGCAATAAGACCAAATCTCACACACTTAATGCATATAGTACTTGTATAGGATGTTTGGTTTCTTTTGCAGGTGCTAAAAGGAGTAAAGGTGCCAAAATATGGTGTTCAAACCTGAGTCAAACAGCTATACAACGGATACCAATTTTGGACTGGAGCACGCATGGTCGCATCACGGTCGACTGTGCAGGCAACCTTGTGTCAACGGCTATTTTTTTAATCCCACTATAAAAGGAAAACATTTAAGAGCATTTGAAGCTGACCCTCTTGCACATTTCAAAGACTTATCTCCAGTGATTACAAGTGCATCAACTACTACTCAAATGTGATCAAGCAAGAGAAGATTCTATGATCTTATAGATATAGAATTGGGTTGTTGTAAACTTACTAATCAAAATCATTTATCTTGTGAGTTTACTTAATGTAATGTGTGTCCTAGTATTGTGTTAGGATCATCATTGCAGAGTGTATAAGTCTTGTAACTTCAATTAGTGGAAGCATATGCTAGCTTAGTGATCTACTTCCTTAAAGGGACTTAGAAAGTTGATTAATATTATTTGGAGATTAATACTTGTCCAAGGTGAAGACAAGTTGATCTAGGTTGGAGTTGATCTTTCAAAGGGATAGAAATATTAGGTTTGTTGTCTACTAAAGTAGATTGAAGACTTGTAATTCGGATCTCCACCGAGTTTGGAGAAAAGTGCTTAGTGAAGCAACAAATCCCGATTAGTGTAATCGGGGAGTGGATTAAGGTCGATTAGTTAACATTCACTCGAACCACTATAAATCCTTGTGTCTATGTTATTTACATTACTTCATTTATCATTTTGAACATATACACTACACACATCAAGTTTGAGTTGAGTTGGTTGATCAAAGTAAAATCGAATTTGGTGATCGATCGAAAAATTGTTAAAAACGTATTAAGTAACTATTCACCCCCCCCCCTCTAGTTACTTGCATATATAAACACATTTTTAATTACACGTTGCAAGTTATATATATATATATATATATATATATATATATATATATATATATATATATATATATATATATATATATATATATATATATATATATATATATATATATATATATATATATATATATATATATATATATATATATCACAGACCGTTATTATTTATGACTTGTCAAAAGGTTTCTAGAAAGATTCAAAATTTTAAGATAACGTTAAAACCTTTATCCTTATTAAAATGTCTCGGTAACAATTTGTCAAAAGTGGTTCCAGATATTTATAAAGTTATATTATTTTTAAAGAAGACATGACACTCTAATCATTTATAATTTTTAAAATTTATAAAAGATAATGATAATAACAATAATAATCTACTTCTTGTCATGTTGTAAAATGTACTAATCTTTCGAAATATATAAAAGTACGTTTTATATATATTAATTGTATTCAAAACAACCTATATATAAGCTCAATATACTTTGTCTATATATATATACACGTTTCATATAACACTTTTTATTACGTTGATGTTTAACTAAAACGAATAAGTATAACGTTATACGTTTAATACCTTGTTAATGTTTCAAGTCATATAATGGATTTCATAACATATTTTCATAGCAACCAAACCATTTAATGCTTTATTAATATATCACAATTTAATATACACACGCATATATATATATATATATATATATATATATATATATATATATATATATATATATATATATATATATATATATATATATATATATATATATATATATATATATACATATCTATTCACACATAATTGTTCGTGAATCGTCGGGTACGGTCAAAGGGTAATTTATTACATGAATGTAGTTCCAAAATTTTAAGATTCAACATTACAGACTTAACTTATCGTGTCGAAAACATATAAAGATCAAGTTTAAATTTGGTCAGAAATTTCCGGTTGTCACAGTACCTACCTGTTAAAGAAATTTCATCCCGAAATTTGATTAGAATGGTCATGGCTGACAATAAGTTTGTTTTCATGATGCATACGAGCTAAAAATTAAAGTTTTATCATCAGTGAGTAACATGGATAAAACAATTCGTTTATGTGAAGAGTATAAGTGAAGCTATCGCAAAAGAGTGAAATGAGTAAATACAGATTCGTTTAAACCGATGACGTAGTCATGGTTGATTTTCGGAATTCAAGGGATTTTAGAGGAAATCTTTGTAATAAGATTTGGTTCTTCGGTAATTAAGGAAATTAGAATCTTCTTAGGTTATATGCAATAATCTATATCGATTGTTCTGTCGGTTATTTTACTATAAATCCACCATCTTCGTTTCCTTAGTTCCACAGCTCATACCTTCTATTCTTTCTCCCTCCGTTCATACTTTAAGGCATTCATCAACATGCTCCACCCGATTCTAATTCTCGATATACTCCTAACTTTCATATCTATTGTTCTTCTTTTTCATCTGCCGCCGGAAGAATCTATTCACTTCTACTATACTCTGGGTTTTATAGTGTTTTTAGTTCTCCCGTGTCTTTATATTGCTATATGCATCGATATACATGGTTTGTAATTTCTGGGTTGTTGTTGGGGTTTATATTCTTCCTTATTTTTCGGAGTCCCTATTTCTGTTTTTCTATAATCATTAACATCTACGATTAACCCTCTCTTCTATTTGCTGCGATTTATACTCCTAATTATATTCCAAAACTTCAATCTTTCGTTTTCTCTTCTTGCCATTAAGCACCGCATGTAATGGTCCAGAATTCGTAGATATGAATTTTGGAATGAACATGGTTAATGTTCTAAGAAATAAATTGTAATGGCACGACCTTGATTTGTCAAATTACCAGAATACCTCGAAAAAGACCGAATCATCAAGAAAATATTTTCTTGATATGTTTAGAGTTTAAGTAGAATACAAGAGTCGTGTAACATAGCACATGATAACGTTATGATCTGTGAATCATCACGTTCCTTTTATAAACTCAGCATGACTTACTGTAATATAATCACGTTAATCAAGTGTCATTATATTATACTAAATCATGCTTCAGTTCCCAACACTACTTCAAAAACATTCATATTTTAAACTCGAAGGTTTCAGAATTTAGAAACTAAAATAGTTTCTTTTATGATGTAACACAGATAGCGAGAAGAGGTAAATGATTTCGGATAACAATAGTTATGAAGATATCTTCAGAAATATAGAAGATATTTATAATGAAAGATATGATGATATCTTAGAATTTCTAACATCGATGGATGATGATGAAGATTTGTCCGTAAAAGTTTAGAGTCAGGAGTAAGGTATCCACTAAAGACTTCAGTAGACACTGAATCATTTGGATTCTTTGAAGGCAGATTTAGTCGTTGTGATTTGTCCACAGCCTCCTTCATGGGTTGCTCAATCCATTTTCCAGTTCCAAACATTCTCTTTTTCTGAGCTTTGCCAATACACTATTTTATTCTCATCAAATTTTTAACTGTTACGATTTTCTACAGTTTCTGCTGCTTCATTCAACTTTTCCAAAAATTCGGAGAACTAATTCGTAGATTGGGGTGTTTTTCAGAACTTCACATTCGAAGTATGTAAGTCTTGGAGATAGATGTTATATGTATATATATAACTGTTGGCGTAAAATTACTGCAAAATTCGAGAAATAATGATGCAAGCTTTTTAGTATGGTAACTACCATTACAAGATGCAGATGAATACATGATAGGGTTTCAATGAATAAGTATCGTGATTTTTCGGAGAGGCTTAAAGATCCATGAAGTTGTTGGTAAGTTTACTGTTAATGTGGCGAGATATAACAAGTTTCTAGGTAACAATGATGAAGGGGTAATCGTTATAATAAGGCTTATTGAAATGAACAATTGAAGTTGATTTGTTAGAGCTGTGACAAAACTGTCTACTTTGAAAAGGGATTGAAAAGTTATTTTTTTTTTTTTTGCTAATAAATGCCAAAGGATCTGACACGGATACGTGTTAAACTATGACTTTGGTTTCGAGAGTTTTTCAGGTGCATGACTGTGGGTAACATGTGGTTGGATCATCATCTCAATTGTTCATTATTTGAAGTGTCTTCAGGAATTTTGAGGAGTTTAAACATAGATTGTAATCATTAATATACATATGATGTTGAATGATACAAATATTTTTCTGGGTTCTATGAATAAAAATGATGTTCTAGCATAGTTTTGAAGTCAAAGTATAGCTTTGAAAGATGTAGGAATCTAAGACTAATGATACCGTTTATATCTCAATTTGAATTCCAAGATTTCAAAATCAGAATATGTAGTTTGATTTGAATAAGTATGGTTGTTTTGATTTCTATGAAAGAATGTATATCGTTGTGAAAGTAGTGAGTCTAGTTAATGATTTGTTGAATCAGAATTAAAGAATGTAACATATTAATTGTGAATTTATATAACTCTCGGGTATTACCTACCCGTTAAAAGTTTCACAACTAATAAGTTGTATTAAAGAATTTTATTGTCATCTTTATGAAAATATATGTATATTTTCTTCAGATGCAATGCAGATTTAATGATTTAATATCATATTAAGCTCATTTGATTTTCAGCTGGAACTAGAAATGAATAATCTCTAAAACTTTAGAAATTTTGTAAATTTTCGTAGATTATCACATCAACGTAAATGAAATTATGAATCAATACTTCTTTATTCATTATTATTGATATTTACTTGGTGAATGATGTTGGTTTCCATGGAATTCATGTGAACTTCGCAAGGTACGAATGATGTTGTCTAGAAAGTTTCGAATACATCGAAAATGAAAATGTAAAATCAAACATGTAATTGATTAATACACTTGATTTATTATGAATTGGAATTCATTTAGTTTGGGACAGAGATAGTAGTTAAAATGGTTAAGTCGTTAACGAAGGATGTAAATCATTGCATATTAGTAATATGAATTAACCGAGTAGTATCTACCCTTATTTAATTCATATATAATAGCTTAGTACGGAAGATATATTATGATTTCAAGATTTATATATATAAGGAATACATATAAATTCTTCAGTGAAAATGGGTTAATGCTTCATAACTCGTTGATACAATATATGCGTTGTTGATTTGTGATGATGTTTGCGGTGATTATGGATCAGGTGGAGCTTGTTATGTTGTAAATGCTGCTGATCCTGACGATGCTGACGGCACTGATGGTGCTGATGATGCTGACGGTACTGTTGATGCTGCTGGTAAAACAAGTCTAACTTGTAATTCGTGCACTATCCTTGTCGGGATTTTTACTCTTCCTTTTATAATTTCGGTCCACACATCTGGTTTATGATTAAGGCTAGAATAGATAATCTCTAAGACTTTAGAGATTACATAATCGCTGCAGAATATTTCTCCAATGAAGTTATGAATTAATACTTCATCGGTTATTGTTGTTGATACTCCTTGTTATCTACGGTGCGTATGACGTTGATGTTCGAGGTACAGATTGTGATGTTGAGGTGTGGGATGCAGATGTTGTTTTTGGTGGTGGTAATGGTACTGTTGATGTTACTGATGGTGATACTGTTGCTGCCGGTGCTGCTACTGGTGCTTGTAACATTTGCACCATATTCTCCAAAAGTCACTACCCGAGCGCGAAGCTCGTTGACTTCTTCTATTACTCCGGGATGATCGGTGGTTCGAACGAGTGGATGAATAAGATCTAGAATTTGAGATAATATGTAGTCGTGATGAGACACTCTGGAAATGAGAGAAAATGGTGTCTCGGATAGGTTCGCCGGTAAGTGCTTCAGGTTCTTCGCCAAGAGGGCAATGCGGTGGATGGAAGGGATCACCTTTTTCTTGTCTCCAATGACTAAGTAGGCTACGAACCCGTCCCCAATTCATCCAGAATAGATGATGGCTGATTGGTTGATCCATTCCGGTCACACTGCTTTCGGAGCTTGAGTGGAAATCCATATCAGATTCCTAGGGACTTGAACTAGTGATGAATTCCATTTCGTACGATTGATTAAAGGATTTTCGATATGAAATGATTTCAAGATGTCGGATGGTATTCTAATTACATAGAATATCTATATATATATATATATAGAGCAAAAGATTTCGTAGATTACGGAGGAATTTACGGAATATGTTAGGCAAAGTTTACAGTAACAGATACGCAAAGATATGAATTAGCAGATAGGCTAAGATATGAATTTTGTCTATACACTTTCTATGCAATGAATGCAGTAAGACGCGTTTAGACTTAAGATGATAAGAAGTTAATTTTCGACAAAAATGATAAGCAAAACTTTTGACATGCAGACATGGTCGAAGTCCAGACTCATTAATGCATCTTAATATCTATCAGTTAGACACACTAATGCAAGACCTAGTTCGCTAAGACCACCGCTCTGATACCACATATAACAACCCGTCCTAATCCATAAGAATGAATACAATAACATATGGTTACATTGCGAGGTTCTGACCTCTATATGATACATTTTACAAACATTGCATTCATTTTTAAAAGACAAACTTTCATTACATTGAAAGTTGACAGGTATGCATACCATTTAATAATATGTCCCAATCTATAAATGACTTAATAATAATCTTGAACTCAATGACTTGAATGCAACGTCTTTTGAAATATGCCATGAATGACTCCAAGTAATATCTTTAAAATGAACAAATGCACAGTAGAAGATTTCTTTCAAACCTGAGAATAAACATGCTTTCAAGTGCCAACCAAAAGGTTGGTGAGTTCATTAGTTTATCATAAACATTCATTTTCTTCACTTTAATAGACCACAAGATTTCAGATATTTAATTATACATGTAACCCGAGTACAAAATAGTACGCATAACCTGCGAATTAAAAATCATTCATATGGTGAACAACTGGTAACTGACATTAACAAATGCATCTAGAATATCCCCAAATATACAGGTACACTCATCTGTATATAAAATTGAAGTACTAAAGCATCCATAACCTGGATGGGGTTTGTTAGGGGCCATAGATCTATCTTCAGGATTCGCGTCAATTAGGGGGTCTGTTCTCTAATTTTTAGGCTACCAAGCTAAAAGGGTGATATCCGGTATAATGATCCAGCTATAGAATGCAGTTTTAAGTACTTGTCTCTATTTCGTCAAACATTTATAAAAATAATGCATGTATTCTCAGCCCAAAAATATATATTGCAAAAGCATTTAAAAAGGGAGCAAATGAAACTCACGATACTGTATTTCGTAGCAATAATGCAAATGACGGTACTGAACAATGCAAGGTTGGCCTTGGATTCACGAACCTATATTAAATATATATATTTACATATTGGTCAATATCTGTCTAACAATTTAGGTCAAGTCATAGTGTATCACAATCCTAATGCTCGAGATCGACATGCAAAAGTCAACAAAAGTTAACTTGACCCAAAATGATTTCCAAAATCTATATATGTTTATTATATAATTTAAATATAGTCGTTATATGTATTTACATATATTTATCAGATTTTATTAGAGTAATTAATACAAGTCATTTAGTAATAAAATTTATATTAAAATTTATATATGATAAAAATATATTTTTTTTATATATCTCAATTAATAAAATTTATTAAGTTCACTTAATATCATAAAAATATAGTGGTATGTGTTATTAATGTAATTATTAATAATAACGATAAGAATAATAAAATGATATTTTTGATAAAAATATTAATTATTTTAATAATAATAATAATAATAATAATAATAATAATGATAATGATGATGATGATAATAATAATAATAATAATAATAATAATAATAATAATAATAATAATAATAATAATAATAATAATAATAATAATAATGACGATAATAACGACGATAACGATAACGATAACGATAAAGATAATAATAATAATTTTAACAATAATACCTAAAATTATAGATAATTCAATTGACTATATCTTTTAATCCGTTCATTCAAACCATACGCTTTCTAAATAAAAAGTTATTAATTTTTCGCCAGCTTTCCAACGACATGCATATCATATACCTTATCTCAGTAGTATATGTATCAAATTCATAAAACATCAAAACTATCTAACGACGAAATTAAGCATACAAACATGCATGATCATATATATACTTGAGCACTAGTCAGGGATACACTATTAGTATATAAAAGATAAGATATAAGTGCTCACATATCAATATTGAGATTCAATATTGCAGGAAAGTGCGTAGACGCAACGGAGATGATAAACACTAGGTTGACCTTACGAGCTATACCCCCGAACCATATCCATAACCTCCATAGCTATAGCCCATAATTTCCTTAACTCTATCTCGCTCGAAAAACTCGTTTTGAGAATATGCGAGCAGAACCTCGTCGTAGTATTTTATGTATAATACTAATAAAAATAATACCACTAAATAACTTTAATACTACTAGATTAATAATAATAATCTTAATACTAATTATCAATAATATTAATAAATATAAATAGATAATACTACGGAGGAAGTAATATGTATGATGAGTGTGTGTAAAATCTAAAATCGGACGAGCTTTATAGAAATATCCTGGCCAGACACCTCATGCGATCGCATGAGGTTTATATGGTATTATCATGCGATCGCATGAGCATGATTTACAGCTCATGATCGTTTAACATTTTCTGCTGACAGTTTTTAAATAATAATATATATATTAATAATTAATAATCTATTTATTTATATATTATATAATATTCATGTGCATAGTTAACTTAAATTTTTTGTTTCAATGACCCGTACACCGTCACTCGACTAATGTCTCGTTTCTGGTTTCTCGAACTCACTTTCGTACGCTTAGAAAACTAGTGTTTTACGTTTCGTGATGTATACCTTTAACAAAAAAAAATATAGACTTAACTTATCAGTAACTAAATCATTCGAAATGTAACTTGAATGTTAGAGTGTTTTGGTCATTAGCTTTTATAAATCAACATCTCGTTACTTACTAATATATATATAAATATTATTTTAAATCAAAGGGTTATATAACTAAGTTAATATTTCATTTTATCACTTTGTAAAATATATATATTTTTATTTAAAAATATAAATTTATATATATTAGAAATAATATAATATTTAGTTTCTCAAACTAATTATATTTCAAAGTTTATTATTTATTTTAAAGATGTTTTCATAATATAACATAAATTGGTATGAATCGTTTATATACTAGTGTTTACTCTGACTTCTCAAATATTCTAATTAACTTATTTAAATATTAACGGAGTCACTAATCGAATACTAATATTTTTTATTACATAATTCGAAATATATATAAACACGTTTTTAATTACACGTTGCAAGTTATATATATATATATATATATATATATATATATATATATATATATATATATATATATATATATATATATATATATATATATATATATATAAATCTCGGGCCGTTATTATTTATGACCTGTCAAAAGGTTTCTAGAAAGATTCAAAATTTTAAGATAACATTAAAACCTTTATCCTTATTAAAATGTCTCGGTAACAATTTGTCAAAAGTGGTTTCAGATATTTATAAAGTTATATTCTTTTTAAAGAAGACTTGACACTCTAATCATTTATAATTTTTAAAATTTATAAAAGATAATGATAATAACAATAATAATCTACTTCTTGTCATGTTGTAAAATGTACTAATCTTTTGAAATATATAGAAGTACGTTTTATATCTATTAATTGTATTCGAAACCACCTATAATGGATTTCATAACATATTTTCATAGCAACCAAACCGTTTAATGCTTTATTAATATATCACAATTTAATATACACATATATATATATATATATATATATATATATACATATCTATTCACACATAATTGTTCGTGAATCGTCAGGCACGGTCAAAGGGTAATTGATTACATGAATGTAGTTCCAAAATTTTGAGATTCAACATTACAGACTTAACTTATCGTGTCAGAAACATATAAAGATCAAGTTTAAATTTGGTCGGAAATTTTTGGGTTATCACAGTATACGACTGAAAGCATCAATGGATATAGTTTGTCTGTTAACGTTCTAAGCTTGTGCATTTAAAGGACATGATGAAACTCATATCGGCTAAAAAGTCACGTTTTAACCTCTATATTAGCCTCATTTATAATAAAGTAATTGACTTTATCATCAAAATAAACATTTATTTTCTTTATTTGGTTGATTATTTCATTACAAAGGCTATGTTTCAAGAATCATTAAAATCGAATGGAAAACGAGGAAAAACCAGCTAAGAGGATTCACTCGCGTTTAAATAACTTATCTTATAATTTTTGAAAAAAACGGATTTACATAGGTTATTTGGTTATGAATGCATGGGTTCAAGAATCGCTTAAAACAGACAAGAAACGAAGAAGTTAGAGCAAAAACGGTGAAAATCAAGTTGACGCATATGACCCGGAATAGGGCCATGAACGCCTCTATGAATGGGTTATACATGAAAGGACCCTTTCAACGACCTCCATGAATGGCTTTCCCATGAACAGCCCTCTGAATGGCCTCTATGAACAGCTTTACCATGAATGGCCTCCTTGAACGACCTACTAACCTTGAACGACTTTCATTCCGAAACACCTTGTGGAATGAGCTATATAAACAACCACGGGACCATATGAACGGCCTTGGTGAACGGTTTACCATCAAAGTTTTGGCTATTAATAGGTAGCCTTGGTTCTCATTTGATACATCAACCTATTCCAACTCATATCTCATCACTTACACTTCTCAACACCAAAAACACACACTTACACTTTCAAGCTAGTTTTTCTTTCGTTTCTTTCTCTACTTACTCTCTAGATGAAAAATGTAATGCTTTGGATATTTTAAAAAATACAAGTGTTATTCTGCACACAATATTTATCGGCAATATCCATCATTTCTTTTATTAATTTGTCATAATATTCTTGTAATATTAGAAATGTTTATTGCTATGATTTATGAGGAGCTACTTGATTGTTTGTCACGATTTAAATAATATTAGTTATGAATGATTATCGTTTCGTATTCGCTTTCAGTCCATGATTTTAGACTTCATTAACATTATCGTCATTCCACCAATAAACGTGATTAAAATCTTTTTACTAAAACATCAAATAAAAAGGTAATTAATTATCTGTGTCTATACATTGGTCAAAGTATGTACGATTGGAAATACTATAAAGTGCATGCGGAAATACCGCAAGACCAGATCAAGACATTGGTCAAGATTATAAGACTCGAGGAAACATTGCTAAAACAGTAGAGTACAGTGTCGATGTACTATATATAGGATCACTTGAGCATGGTCAAGGTTAGAAACTATGGAACCTAAAAGTGTAGTACGTTATGTAAACTGTATAGGAGAAGTACATTCTAGGAAACACTGTGAGTGAAGTACATGGTGGATTTATTGGGTAGACTTAAGTAAGAGACGGTTTAATCACACATGGAAATTTAATACGCTACAATACAAAATTAGTTTATAGGTTAACAAATTAGTTTATAAACCTATAAGGAGGACGAAGAATAATTAAGAGTTCTAGTTTGTCTATACACCTTTAGATTTTAGCAAAACGATTGGCAGAAGGGAATTCAAAATACAATCTTAGCCATCTACTTGGGTGATATACCAAAGTGTTAAGAACGGTTGGATATACAAATATGACTATGCTACTTTATTCGAGTGCCTGAGGTATGCTTTGCATTCAAGATGAGCCGCTTATTTCATTTATCTGATAAGCATCGGAAGTTTTATACTTTCTAAATTTCTCGGCTTTAACAAATAAAAACTTATAGGTTTTAAAAGGTTTATATAAACAAAGGAAGTGAATCCAACTTCAAACGCCACCATAAAATATTAACTTTTCTTGGAAGGAATTTGTACCAGCTGGTTTTAACATTCGTGGATAGAAGTAACACTTGGTCCATGTGATCCCGCGCAGTCTTAACAGTATAAACATGTTCCGACTTAGAATACACCCATCGATCATCACAGTCTCGAAGCAATACATGATGCAGCTCATCGCAAAGTAGAGATAGCAATTGTTCATTTCAGAACGAGACATCTTCATTATCTTCTACATCCAAGAACCGCATTATCGCAATTGTGGTGACCTTCTCTTGGGTTTTTTAAGATTTTAGAACGATATCGTATTTAATGAGTATTTTTTAGTAAATTAATTTATTTGATGTAAATAGATTATTTTCATATAGATGACTTAAAAACAAGGGTTATGTTGTCTCTAATTGAAACTTATGGCTCTTAGCTCATTTGTAATTTCTCTTTTAATGCCTTACTACAGAGATTTTTTTTTTTTTATATATGACTTTTTGGCTGTTAAAAAAAAGTTTTATATAAAACCTCTTAGATTTTAACTCCAAATTAGAGCTTCAAATTCTAATTATATTACTGTATTAGTTATAATGTTTTCTAGTGATCCGTCAAACAATAATTTCTATTACAATCCATACTATGTTAAATCCAATACCAACAATATTTAAATCGGAAATTTTTGATGATCTTTTGCTTGAAGTATACTTCAATTATCTTTAATATATCTAATAGATATCGATATCAAAATTAATTTTTTTCTAATATATTGGGCTTAGTTTAATCCTTATAGTAAAAAATAAAGAAGGTGAATAATAGCTTCCATACACATTTGTTTTTTTTTTTTTTTCAAATTTAACTTGAAGTTATTAACAAATTGTCATGCTATATAACATATCCTTATATACAGTTATACTAAGACCACCTTTAGTCGACGCGTGCTGGTAGTGGTGTTGGCCAACACGCCGGCGTACACGCTGTAGCGCGGCGTGTTGGAGCCAAAAACAGGCGGCGTGCAGCAAGTAAACACGGTGGATGTTGCTGCGTGTTGGTGGGTTTCGGCGACGTGGTTTGTTTCAAGCCATCAAATAAAGTAACGGATATATACATATTAATTAAAAACATTTAATTTTCTATATATATATACAATATACAAACACAATTTCAAACACACTTTACTTTCCAATTTCAATTTCTACTATCACATTTTAATCAAAATGGATGCCTATTTAAAAATCATCGACGATGATTCTTCGGACGATGAAATGTTATTAAGTGTTATGCGTTCGTGCGCCGAAGAGCTAGATCGAGAAGCTGATGAGGGCCCAAGTCATCGACCTCGAAAAACCCGAATCTATATCCCTAGGGATCGCGAAAGTGCGGCTGAACGTCTACGCAGAGACTATTTTGAGGTACAACCTACGTTTTCCGATCACAAATTTAAAAGACGTTATCAGATGAGTCCGCAATTATTCGAGCGTATCATAGCATGTATACGCGACTGCACTATTAATCCTTTACCCGCACACTTTGCATATTTTAGGCACTCATACGACGCCGTTGGTCGTAAAAGTTTTAATATATATCAAAAGTGCACATCTGCGTTACGCCAGTTGGCGTACGGTACGAGGGGTGATATGTGGGACGAATATTTGCATATGAGTGAGCTAACCTCATTAATGTGTTTAGACAACTTTTGTTTGTTTGTTACTGATTTGTACCAACAAGAATATCTACGTAAACCAACTGCACGTGATATTCAACGAATATATGAAAGGCATGAAACAAAGCATGGTTTTAGGGGGATGCTTGGGAGCATCGATTGCATGCATTGGGAATGGAAAAATTGTTCCGTTGCATGGCAAGGTCAATACACAAGTGGGCATAAAAAAAACCATCTCTTATTCTCGAAGCTGTAGCTTCGTATGATATGTGGATATGGCACACATATTTTGGTGTTGCAGGTTCCAACAATGACATCAATGTATTAAACCGTTTACCGTTGTTTGATTCTCTTAAGAACGGTTCCGCTCCAACTTCACCATTTACAGTAAATGGTCATGACTACACACATGGTTATTATCTCGCCGACGGTATTTATCTGGATTGGGCTACACTTATCAAAGCATACCAATCCCCAACCGACGAGCCATCAACAAAGTTAACACATTTTCAAGAAAATGCACGAAAAGATGTCGAGCGAACATTTGGTGTCCTTCAAGGAAGATTCAATATATTACATGTGCCTGGACGAGCTTGGAGAGCAAAAAAATTGCACCACATATTATATTGTTGTGTTCTATTGCACAATATGATCCAAGAGGATAATGGCTTTGCTATAACGTCACTCGACGAAGAGTATCTAAATGAGCCAGAAAACCAACCCGTTTTTGTTAGGAATCGAAATACTACTCGAGCTGCACTAGAAAAGGAAAATCGCGACAAAGATGTTCATAATGCACTTCGTGCGGACTTAACCGCGCATATTTGGAATCTTCCACCAAACTACCGACGTAGCATTTAAGTAATGTTTAGTTAAGTTATTGTAATGTTTTTTTAATTATCGTATTGTAATTTTCTATTTTTAGGACATTTTATATAATTGTAATCGTATTTTTAATTTTAATTTTAGTGTGTTTTATTAAATTAATTTGTTATTATAATTACAAAATAATAATATAAACTAATTAAACAAAATCAATTAAATGCAAGAAAAATGAAAAAAAAATAAAAAATACCCCAACACGCCACTCAGCATGCCACCCATTACCCAGCAGTCTGGCAGCACGCTCATCAAGCACCACACCCCACCCAGCAACACGCCCATCATGGGCTTCAGGGTTAAAGATGGTCTAAAAGATAAATGGTGTGAATAGTAGCTTCCATATGCACTTTTTTCATTTTTTCCAAATTTAATTTAAAATTATTAACAAATTGTTCTATGCTATAAATAAAAGCACCCTATAACATTTATGTCATCCCTTATTTATAGGTAAAAAAATAGATGGATTTTTCTCTCTCACCAAACCTTTTTCAAAATTCAAACTAAACCATCTTTTTAAATCCAAACAATCCCATTTCTTCTTCTCACCATGGTATCGAATCGAAGTTTGGATCAGGTTCATCTCTTTTTCAGGTTGAACGATGAGGTCCTCAACGGGCATAGAGGTGGTTCTCTTTCACCTAATAGAGTGCTCACCGGAACTAATGGTGCTTCGCCGGAGTTAGATACCAGAAATGCTTCGAAGGTGAATTTTACGATTTTTATTGGAAGGTTGCAGAAAGAGTGTACATGTCATATGGTTGAGAATGTTTTTGAAAAGGTTGAGCTACTTTCTGATGTCAAATTTTGGCCATATCGGAGATACGCGTTCGTCTCATTTCAAGATCCAGCACTTGCTTCTGTGGCGATAAACAACCTGAATGGGTCCACTGCTTTAGGACGTCCCATTTATGTTGGATGGCCTAGAAATAAGAGGTCTCTTGGAGTTGTCGGACAAAATGTTTCTCCGGTTTCTCACAGGTTCCGATGTAGTTTAAACCCAAATTGTGATATGGTTGAGAGGATGTAGTTTAGCCTTTTATTGGCTTATCGTGTTCCCCTTTCTGAGGAGAAAGTGTTATGTTTTGCAGTGGAATATGTGACAACCCGGAAATTTCCAACCAGATTTAAACTTTAATCTTTATATGTTTCCGACACGATAAGCAAAGTTTGTAATATTGAATCTCAAAAATTTTAAATTGTGTTCATACATTCATTTAACCTCGACCAAATTTTGACGATTCACGAACCATTATATAAATGGATATGATTGTATATATATGTATATATATTATAACTTGAAAATATTAACAAAGTATTAAACGTATAATACTTTACATGAACGTATTTGCTTCAATATGTTTATCAGTGGAATTAGAAGATAATATCAAATGATTGATTTATTAGATACATTGTATGATTAGGGGTCTATGTTATGAGGTCCACTGTGATTTAAGAAATCTATTCTTTTTAACAACATTCGGAAAATGGTAAGTGATTTATAAGTAAGAACAAATGTATCAATGAACGGGAACTAGACAAGGGTTATTGGAGATTCATGTTTAATTTCCAATTCATGTTTTATAATATTTTCCTCGTGACCTTGATAAGATAACTATGTTAAGTTTCATTTTATATGAAAGTAAGAACGTGAAGTGTAAATAACTTAGATGTTAGATATCGACAAGTTAAGTAACTCGACATTTTCCATTAAGATGATTTCAAACATTTATTTAAGCTTTGGACTTTATCCCATGCTTCAGCAACAGACTGTAATTTAAAAACTTGAAACCTATTATGAATATATATAATTCTACTTCTCTAAAACATTTTATAATATAAAGATTTCCATTATTTTAACCTTTTAAAAAAATAATTCTTAAATATATTTAGTTTTGGAAAACAAAATTATCATATTTATTTGATTTAGTTTCAAACGTACAAAAATGTTTTCAGTTTAAAAAGAACTTTATTATTAAAATGTATATAACTTTTATAAATATATAGAACCACTTTTGACAACTCATTACTTAACCAGTATGATAAAGATAACGATATTTATATTTTATTTTATTAGATATATATAACGATTTAAATTAATATTATATATATACGCGTATTATACGTACATAGTTTTATACTTTTACTATACTTTAACTTTACTTCTACTTTACTTTTACTTTACTTTAACTTTAATAATTCACAATAGCGTTTATTATTTCCGTTGCGTCTACGTACTTTCCTGCAATATTGAATCACAATATTGATACGTGAGCATTCATATATTATCTTTTGTATATTAATAGTGTATCCCTGACTAGTGCTCGAGTATATATGATTATGCATGCTTGTATACTTTAATGTCTTCATTAAATAGTTTATGATAGATCACGAGTTTAATATATATGCTACTATGATAAGGTATATGATATACTTGTCGTTGGAAAGCTGGTGAAAAATTAATAAATTTTCATTTAGAAAGCTTATGGTTTCGATGAACGGATTAAAAGATATGGTCAACTGAATTATTGTTAATTTTAGTATTATTGTTATTAAAATGATTATTGTTATTACTATCTTCGTTATTATCGTCGTTCTTATTATTATTTAATAATAATAATTATTATTATTAATATCATTATCGTTATTAATATAAGTATTATTATTGTTATTGTAATTACTATCGTTATTATCATTAAGGTTATTATTATTATTATTATTATTATTATTATTATTATAATTATTATTCTTATTATTATTATTATTATAATTATTAGTATTATCATTAATATTATTATAATACTTATTAGTATCATTATCATTAAAAATAATAGTAATATCATCTAATTATTATGATTACTATTATTATCATTATTATGAATACGATATAAAAGAGGACTAAAAGCTATTAAACAAGTCAATTATGAAATAATAAGTATAAGTATCATGATTCAGTTAAAATATTGTTAAGATTATGATTTAGATAAAAATATCGTTTTCCATTATTTTTATCATTATTATTAATAAAAGTATCATTAATATTAAAAGTATCATTTTTATTAAAATTATCATTTTTAATAGAAATATTATTGTTATTATAAAATATCATTATTATTATCATTTTAGTATTATTGTTATTAAAAATTATCATTTTGAATAGAATTATTATTTTTTATATAAAATATTATTATTTCAGTTAATAATAAAAAGTATCATTATTATTAAAATTATCATGATTAGAATTATCATAATTAATATCATCATTAGTACATATAAATATTGTTATTACTAGAATAATAATAATTATTATTATTACAAAATAATACAACTTTTATTCTTTATGATTATTATGAATATTATTTTATCAAATAAATATGCGATACAAATATATTTTTACCACACGTGATATAATTACATTAATGATACATATCACTATATTTTATGATATCAAGTGAACTTTATAATT
Organism: Rutidosis leptorrhynchoides; assembly: GCF_046630445.1. NCBI lineage: Eukaryota > Viridiplantae > Streptophyta > Magnoliopsida > Asterales > Asteraceae > Rutidosis > Rutidosis leptorrhynchoides. The sequence continues at coordinate 220,224,909 of NC_092342.1, forward strand.
TTATTACTTGAAATTATATAAAAGTATATTTTTATCATATATAAATATAAATTTTATTTATTAATAAATGATTTATATTATTTACCCTAATAAAATATGTTGAATATATTTAAATATATAAAACAACTATATTAAGTTATATATAAAAATCATGTATAGATCTTGTAAGTCATTTTGGGTCAAGATGACTTTTGTTGACTTTTGCATATCAGTCTCGAGCATTAGGATTGTGATACACTATGACCTGACCTAAATTGTTAGACAGATATTGACCAACATATAAATATATATTCTTAATATAGGTTCGTGAATCCGAGACCAACCTTGCATTTGTTCAAGGTCGTCATATGTATTTTTACTACGAAATACAGTATTGTGAGTTTCATTTGCACCCTTTTTAAATGATTTTGCAATATATATTTTTGGGATTGAGAATACATGCGCTTTTATAAATGTTTGATGAAATAGACATAAGTAATCGAAAACTACATTCTATGGTTGGATTATCAAAATCGAATATCGCCCTTCAAGTCTGGTAACCTAAGAATTAGGGAAATGGCCCCTAATTGATGCGAATCCTAAAGATAGATCTATTGGGCCTAACAACCCCCATTCATGTCTATGGATGGCTTTAGTACTTCGAGATTATTATTATACATGCGACGATGTCTGTGGGGATATTCTATGCATTATGGTTAATGTCGGTTACCAGGTGTTCAATCCATATGAATGATTTTATGCAGATGGCTATATGCATGCATGATAAATGAAAATGAAAATCTTATGGTCTATTAAAAATGATGGAAATGAATATTGATGATAAACTAATGAACTCACCAACCTTTTGGTTGACACTTTAAAGCATGTTTATTCTCAGGATTGAAAGAAATCTTCCGCTGTGCATTTGCTCATATTAAAGATATTACTTGGAGTCATTCATGGCATATTTCAAAAGACGTTGCATTCAAATCGTTGAGTTCATTAAAGATTATGATTAAGCAAATGACAGATTAGGTCATTTATAGTTGGATATTATGAAATGGTATGCATGCCTATCAACTTTCGATGAAATGAAAGTTTGTCTTTTAAAATGAATGCAATGTTTGTAAAATATATCATATAGAGGTCAAATACCTCGCGATGTAATCAACTATTGTAATTCATTTATAATCGATATGAACGGGTTGTTAAAGTTGGTATCAGAGCGGTGGTCTTAGAGAACCAGGTCTTGCATTAGTGTGTCTAACGGATAGTTATTAAGATGCATTAATAAGTCTGGACTTCGACCTGAACTGCATGTCAAAAAGTTTTGCTTATCATTTCTAGTCATAAATCATCTACTTATCATTCTTAGGAAATTACTTGCTTATTATTCTTAGTCTAGACACATCTTACTACATTGATTGCATGAATAGTGTATAGACAAAATTCATATCTTAGCGTATCTGCTAATTCATATCTTAGCGTATCTGTTACTGTAAACTTTGCCTGGCATATTCCGTAAATTCCTCCGTAATCTACGAAATCTTTTGTTCTATATATATGGATATTCTATGTAATTAGAATACCATCCGATAGCCGGAAATCATTTCATATCGAAAAATCATTTATTCAATCGTACGAAATGGAACTCGCCACTAGTTCAAGTCCCTCGAATTCCGATATGGAGTTTCACTCGAGCTCCGAAAGCAGCGTGACCGGAATGGATCAACCAATTAGCCATCATCTATTCTGGATGAATTGGGGATGGGTCCGTAGTCTACTTAATCATTGGAGACAAGAAGAAGGCGATCCCTTCCATCCACCACATTGCCCTCTTGGCGAAGAACCTGAAGCACTTACCGGCGAACCTATTCGAGACACCATTTTCTCTCTCATTTCCAGAGTATCTCGTCATGATTCGATACTATCTCACATTCTAGATCTTATTCACCCGCTCGTCCAAACCACCAATCATCCCGGAGTAATAGAAGAAGTCAACGAACTTCGCGCTCGGGTACTGGATTTGGAGAATATGGTGCAAAGGTTACACACACCAGTAGCGGCACCGGCATCAACGGTATCACCACCCACAGCAACCGCATCGCAAACCTCAACTTCACAATCCATCCCACGAGCATCGATGTCATACGCCCTGTAGATAACAAGGAATACCAACAACAACAAACAATGAAGTATTGATTCATAACTTTATTGGGGAAACATTCTACGGTGATTATGTAATTTCTAAAGTTTAGAGATTATCTATCCTAGCTTTAACAGTAAATCAGACGAGTGGATAGAAGATAGGGCAGAAACCCTGACCGGAATAGTGCGTAATTTACAAGCGAGACTTACACAAGCAACACCAGCAGCAGCAGTACCATCAACATCACCAGTACTAACAGTACTGTTAGCATCACCAGCACCAGCAGCATCAACAACATCACAAGCTCCGTATACGCTATAATCACCACAGATATCATCACAAATCAACAACAAGTATGTCATATCAACGAGTTATGAAGTATTAACTCATTTCCACTGAAGGATTTATATGTATATCTTATATAAATTTTTAAACCATAATAAATCTTTCCGTACTAAGCTATTATGTGTGAATCTTAACTACTCGGTTAGTTCATATTACTAATATGCTATGATGTACATCCTTTGTTAGCAACTTAACCATCATTAACTACAATCTCTATTTTAATTCAATGAATTCCATTTCATAAAAATCAAGTGTATTATTCAAATATATGTTTGATTTTACACTTTCATCATCGATGTACTCCAAACTTTTCAGATAACATCATTCGTACCTTGCGAAGTTCACAAGAATTCCACTAACACCAACATCATGCATCAACAAATAACGAAGTATTGATACATAATTTCAATTACATTGAAGAAATACTCCGTAAAAGTTATGAAATTTCTAAAGTTTTAGGGATTATTCAATTCAAGTTTCAACCGTAAATCAAATCAGTTTAATATTAACTCATTAAATCTATGTTACATCTGAAGAAAATATACACATATATATTTTTCATAAAGACTGTAATAAAATTCTTTTGTACAAAATATTAATTGTGAATTTTTTTTTAACGGGTAGGTAATACCCGGGAGGTATATAAATTCACAATTAATATGTTACATTCTTCGAATCTGATTCAGTAATCACCATCTATACTCACTACTTTCACAACAATATACATTCTTTTATAGAAATCAAAACAACCATTCTCATCCAAATTTGATTACGTATTCTGATTTTGACAAATCAAAATCCAAGTCAAGATTTAACAGAAGATATCACTCTTAGATTCTTACATCTTTCAAAGCTATACTTTGACTTCAAAATTGTGCTAAAACATCATTTCTATTCATAGAACCCAGAAAAATAATTGTATCACCCAAAATTCCAAAACATCATATGTATACTAATGATTACAATCTGTGTTCAAACCCATCAAAATTCTTGAAGACACTTCAAATAATGAACAATCGAGATGATGATCCAACCACATGTTACTCACAGTCTTGTACCTGAAAAACCCTCGAAACCAAAGTCATAGTTTAACACGTATCCGTGTCAGACCCTTTGGCATTTATTAGCTAAAATAACTTTTCAATTCTTTTCCAAAGTAGTCAGTTTTGTCACAGCTCCAGCAAGTCAACCTCAACTTTTTAGTTGAAACAGTCTTATTATAACCTCGATATATACGTTGCCCTTTCGCCATCGTTACCGGGGAGCCGTTTATGTTCCACCACATTAGCAATAAACATACCAACAACTTCACGGATCTTTGACTTTCTGAAAAATTATTATATTTATCGAAACTCCATCATTTACTCATCCACATCTTGTAACAAGAATTGTTATGCCAATCACTGGGATTCAGCAATCAGTATTTTGAAATCTCGCAGCATGTCTACGCCAACAGTTATATGTGTACATATAACGTCTATCTCCTAGACTTATATACTGCGAATGTGAAGTTTCTGAAAAATGCCCTAAACTGTGAACTAGTTCTCCGAAATTTTGAAAAAATGCTGATGAAGCAGCAAAAACTGTAAACGACCTTAACAGTAAAAAGTTTGATGATAAAGAATAGTGTGTTGGCAAAACTCAGAAAAAGAGAAGATTTGGAACTGGAAAACGGATTGGGCAAACTATGAAGGAGGCTGTGGACAAATCACAAAGAGTAAACGTTTCTTCAAAGAATCCAAATGATTCAGTATCTACTGAAGTCATTAACGAATACCTTGCTCCTGACTCTAAACCCTTGCGGACAATATTCTTCATCATCCTCTGATCTTAGATACTCTAAGATATCATCATATCTTTCATTATAAATATCTTCAATGTTTCTGAAGATATCTTCATAACTATTGTCTATCCGAAATTATTTACCTCTTCGCGCTATCTGTGTTACATCATAAAAGAAACTATTTTAGTTTCTAAATTCCGAAACCTTCGAGTTTAAAATATGAATATTTTTGAAGTAGTGATGGGAACTGAAGCATGAGTTAGTATAATATAATGACACTTGATCAACGTGATTATATTACAGTAACTCATGCTGAGTTTCTAAATGGAACGTGATGATTCACAGATCATAACATCATCATGTGCTATGTTACACGACTCTTGTATTCTATTTAACCTCTAAACATATCAAGAAAATATTTTTCTTGATGATTCAGTCTTTTTCGAGATATTCTGATAATTTGACAAATCAAGATCGTGCCATCACAATTTCCTTCTTAGAACATTAACCATGTTCATTCCGAAATTCATATCTATGAATTCTAGACCATTACATGCGGTATTTAATGGCAAGAAGAGAAAACAAAAGAATGAAGCTCCGAAATAGAAATTGGAGTATAAACCGCAGCAAATAGGAGAAAACATTAACTGTGGATGTCAATGATTATAGAAAGACATCAAGAGATAAAGGAAGATATATAGCCCAACAACAACTCAGAAATTACAGACCGTATATATCAATGCATATAGCAATGTAAAGACATGGGAGGATTAAAAACACTATAAAACCAAGAGTATAGTAGAAGTAAATAGATTCTTCCGGCAGCAGATGAAAAAGAAGAATGACAAATACGAAAGTTAGGAATATATCAAGAAGCAGAACTGGGTGGAGCATATTGATGAATGCTTTAAAGTATAAATTGAGGAGAAAGAATAGAAAGTGTGAGTTGTAAGGAAACGAAAGGGGTGGATTTATAGTAAAATATCCGACAGAGCAATCAAAATGGATGATCGCATTTAAAGCGGATCCTAATTTCCTTAATTACCGAAGAATCAAATCTTATTACGCAGATTATATCTAAATCCCTTGAATTCCGAAAATCAACTCTATATACATCAAAAGATATGACGAATCTACATTCACTAATTTCACTCCTTTGTGATAGCTTCACTCATACTCTTCACATAAAGGGATTGTTTTATCCATATTACTCAATGATGATAAAATTCTATTTATCAACTCATATTTGTCATGAAAACATTCTTATTGTTATCCATGACGACCTCGATCAAATTTCGGGGATGAAATTTCTTTAATGGGTAGGTACTGTAACAACCCGGAAATTTCCGACCAAATTTAAACTTTAATCTTTATATGTTTCCGACACGATAAGCAAAGTATGTAATATTGAATCTTAAAAATTTTAAATTGTGTTCATACATTCATTTAACCTCGACCAAATTTTGTCGATTCACGAACCATTATATAAATGGATATGATTGTATATATATGTATATATATTATAACTTGAAAATATTAACAAAGTATTAAACGTATAATACTTTACATGAATGTATTTGCTTCAATATGTTTATCAGTGGAATTAGAAGATAATATCAAATGATTGATTTATTAGATACATTGTATGATTACGGGTCTATGTTATGAGGTCCACTGTGATTTAAGAAATCCATTATTTTTGACAACATTCGAAAAATGGTAAGTGATTTATAAGTAAGAACAAATGTGTCAATGAACGGGAACTTGAATGTTTTATAATATTTTTCTCGTGACCTTGATAAGATAACTATGTTAAGTTTCATTTTATATGAAAGTAAGAACGTGAAGTGTAAATAACTTAGATGTTAGATATCGACAAGTTAAGTAACTCGACATTTTTCGTTAAGATGATTTCATACATTTATTTAACCTTTGGACTTTATCCCATGCTTCACCAACAGACTGTAATTTAAAAACTTGAAACCTATTATGAATATATATAATTCTACTTTTCTAAAACGTTTTATGATATAACGATTTCCATTATTTTAACCTTTTAACAAAATAATTCTTAAATATATTTAGTTTTGGAAAATAAAATTATCATATTTATTTGATTTAGTTTCAAACGTACAAAAACGTTTTCAGTTTAAAAAGAACTTTACTATTAAAACGTATATAACTTTTATAAATATCTAGAACCACTTTTGACAACTCATTACTTAACCAGTATGATAAAGATAACGATATTTATATTTTATTTTATTAGATATATATAACGATTTAAATTAATATTATATATATACGCGTATTATACGTACATAGTTTTATATTTTTACTATACTTTAACTTTACTTTTACTTTACTTTAACTTTAATAATTTACTTTAATAATTCATACTTTAATAATTCACTTTAATAATTCATACTTTAATAATTCACTTTAATAATTCATACTTTAATAATTCACTTTAAAAAATTCAAAAATCTATTATAAATAGAATTCAATAGGTTTCATTATTTCAAAGAAACTTGAAAATATATTTCTCTAAACTCTCTCAATTGAATTACATATATATATTTACTCAGTATTATTTCAAGATATTATTAGTATACATAAAATAATACGACGGAGTTATGTTCAGGCGATTTCAAAATAAGTTTTCAAACGGGATAGAGCTAAGGAAATTATGGGTTATAGCTTTGGAGGTTATGGGTATTGTTCGAGGGTATTGCTTGTGAGGTCAACCTAGCGTTTATCATTTCCGTTGCATCTACGTACTTTTCTGCAATATTGAATCACAATATTGATATGTGAGCATTCATATATTATCTTTTGTATATTAATAGTGTATCCCTGACTAGTGCTCGAGTATATATGATTATGCATGCTTATATACTTTAATGTCGTCGTTAAATAGTTTATGATAGATCACGAGTTTAATATATATGCTACTAAGATAAGGTATATGAAATACTTGTCGTTGGAAAGCTGGCGAAAAATTAATAACTTTTCATTTAGAAAGCTTATGGTTTCGATGAACGGATTAAAAGATATGGTCAACTGAATTATTGTTAATTTTAGTATTATTATTATTAAAATGATTATTATTATTACTATCGTCGTTATTATCGTCGTTCTTATTATTATTTAATAATAATAATTATTATTATTAATATCATTATCGTTATTAATATAAGTATTATTATTGTTATTGTTATTACTATCGTTATTTTCATTAAGGTTATTATTATTATTATTATTATTATTATTATTATTATTATTATTATTATTATTATTATTATTATTATTATTATTAGTATTATCATAAATATTATTATAATACTTATTAGTATCATTATTATCATTAAAACTAATATTAATATCATCTAATTATTATGATTACTATTATTATCATTATTATGAATACGATATAAAAAAGGACTAAAAGCTATTAAACAAGTCGATTAGGAAATAATGAGTATAAGTATCATGATTCAGTTAAAATATTGTTAAGATTATGATTTAGATAAAAATATCGTTTTCCATTATTTTTATCATTATTATTAATAAAAGTATCATTAATATTAAAAGTATCATTTTTATTAAAATTATCATTTTTAATAGAAATATTATTGTTATTATAAAATATCATTATTATTATCATTTTAGTATTATTGTTATTAAAAATTATCATTTTGAATAGAATTATTATTTTTTATATAAAATATTATTATTACAGTTAATAATAAAAAGTATCATTATTATTAAAATTATCATGATTAGAATTATCATAATTAATATCATCATTAGTAAATATAAATATTGTTATTACTAGAATAATAATAATTATTATTATTACAAAATAATACAACTTTTATTCTTTACGATTATTATCAATATTATTTTATCAAATAAATATGCGGTACAAATATATTTTTACCACACGTGATATAATTACATTAATGATACATATCACTATATTTTATGATATCAAGTGAACTTTATAATTTTATTACTTGAAATTATATAAAAGTATATTTTTATCATATATAAATATAAATTTTATTTATTAATAAATGATTTATATTATTTACCCTACTAAAATATGTTGAATATATTTAAATATATAAAACGACTATATTTAAGTTATATATAAAAATCATGTATAGGTCTTGTAAGTCATTTTGGGTCAAGATGACTTTTGTTGACTTTTGCATATCAGTCTCGAGCATTAGGATTGTGATACACTATGACCTGATCTAAATTGTTAGACAGATATTGACCAACATATAAATATATATACTTAATATAGGTTCGTGAATCCGAGGCCAACCTTGCATTTGTTCAATGCCGTCATATGTATTTTTACTACGAAATACAGTATTGTGAGTTTCATTTGCTCATTTTTTAAATGCTTTTGCAATATATATTTTTGGGACTGGGAATACATGCGCTTTTATAAATGTTTGACGAAATAGACACAAGTAATCGAAAACTACATTCTATGGTTGGATTATCGAAATCGAATATCGCCCTTCAAGTATGGTAACCTAAGATTTAGGGAAATGGCTCCTAATTGATGCGAATCCTAAAGATAGATCTATTGGGCCTAACAACCCCCATTCATGTCTATGGATGGCTGTAGTACTTCGAGATTATTATTATACAGATGACGATGTCTGTGGGGATATTCTATGCATTATGGTTAATGTCGGTTACCAGGTGTTCAATCCATGTGAATGATTTTATGCAGATGGCTATATGCATGCATGATAAATGAAAATGAAAATCTTGTGGTCTATTAAAAATGATGGAAATGAATATTGATGATAAACTAATGAACTCACCAACCTTTTGGTTGACACTTTAAAGCATGTTTATTCTCAGGATTGAAAGAAATCTTCCGCTGTGCATTTGCTCATATTAAAGATATTACTTGGAGTCATTCATGGCATATTTCAAAAAACGTTGCATTCAAATCGTTGAGTTCATTAAAGATTATGATTAAGCAAATGACAGATTAGGTCATTTATAGTTGGATATTATGAAATGGTATGCATGTCTATCAACTTTCGATGAAATAAAAGTTTGTCTTTTAAAATGAATGCAATGTTTGTAAAATGTATCATATAGAGGTCAAATACCTCGCGATGTAATCAACTATTGTAATTCGTTTATAATCGATATGAACGGGTTGTCAAAGAACATAAAGTAACAGTTTCTCATGTTTCTAAGTTTGGGCAATTTGGGTATGTCGCTGTGTGTGCCGACCATGAGAACTTCATGTTTGTCCTAGCTGCTAGAACATCAGGTGATTTCGTTCTTGTTACTCATTTCTCATTGTTAGCTGTTCTTTTTTCCGGCTATTGTGGGTCAAAATCAGGGGGATTCCGGTGAAGTTCTTGTCGCCGGAAAATGTTAATAAGATTGCTGGACACTTTGGAGAAGTGATTGTGGTGGCCAAGGCTTCAGCGTCTCTCGGTAATATTGGTTCGGCGTATGCCTTTATTAGATCTAGTATTGTTAAACACATACATGATATGGTTGATATTGATCTTGTTGGGTCTAATGGGTCGACTACACAAGCTTGGGTTAATGAGTTGGGTATGAACTTAGATTTTCAGAAGTTATTTTCGGATGTTGTGTCGCCGGATTTTGTGAACACGATAAACAGGTTGGTGGTGCAAGCAAAGGTTCCGAAGTTTTGCAGTCTAGTGAATGTAGATAGGGGTAAGGCTGGTTGTTTGGCATCTAAGGAAGTGACTCCATCGGTTGAGTCGGTTAATTTGGCGTTAAAAGCTTCGGGGTTGGTTAAAGAAAGGACGAGTGTTGTTGAGGTGTCTATGGCAGATAATTTAGAGGTTAGGGCAAATGAGTTTTTTTTTAATGAGGGTTCGACGATGGATGGGGTAAGTGGGGATTTTGCAGATGGGGTACCGGAACCGAGTGGTGGTGACGAGCTTCCTCCTGGTTCTCTTATGCCGACTAATGTAGTTCAAGGACCTACTGATGTTTTTGGTTCAGAATCTATCGAGGCAACGGCGGGTACGATGGCGAATGAAGCTTCAATAGCTCCTGATCTTAATGTCAATTTGATTTCTGTTTGTGATGGGGCTTCGGATGGCAAAGAGTTGCCAACGGGTGAGAAGGGTGTTAATGGTGATCTCGGGTCGGCGATGAGCCCTACGCACTTCAAAGGGAAGTCCGGTTCGTTTATTTTGCAGGAGACGGCAGAAGAAGGTGGTTTTGCCCACCTTCCTGTTGAAGGAAAGCGTCTTTTTCCCGCGCCGGCTCCAAAACCGAAGAAGGGTAAATCCAAAAGAAAAAAGGAGCATGGTGCCGAATTAGCTAGGTTTAATGTTGAGGGTATTTGATTTGTATTGTAGGTGTCGGGTCTTGTTTGTTTATTGGTATGTTGTTTGTCGTGTCCGTTTGGAATTTAGAGGGTTTGGAATCGGGTCGGGTGGTCTGATTTCTCGCCATCTTTTTTTTCCGTTTGGTTTTGTACGGATTTTGTTTCGTGTGTTTCGATTTCGGGTAGTTTAGTGGTTGCGTTTTGGTTGTCCGGCTAGTTAGTTCGTGTTGTGTCTTTGTATGTTTTCTTGGTTATTAATAAAGTTTTCTTTTTTTTGCAAAAAAAAAAAAAAAAAAAACGTACCTAGCTTGGATGGTCACGTGTTTGTGTTGGTGTTAATCTGAGTTTAATTCCTATACGTTGTTTGTTTTTTTCCCCGTTTCTCGCATGATTCATGTTGTCACGGTACATACAATAATTTTTGAATCTAAATTAAATATGAATATTTATAAATTACTCCCTCCGTCCCACCACAAGTGTCCACTTACTTTTTGCACCCGGTTTTAGAAAATCTCACTAATTGATTTTTGACTATGAGTTGTAGGTTAACTATCTATTATTTTATTACTACATTTGATAATTGATTTAAATTTAATTTATTACAGTTACTTTGGTAAATGAGAAAGAAGATATATCACCCACGCTGCAACGCACAGGTACCTTTACTAGTAAAAATCAAATTAGAGAAACATCATATTTATCTTTACATACAACTCATCATGATTACTTATGATCAACCAAAACACATAATTGGAACTCATAGTTTTGAGCTCTTTGTAATTCTCTTTCAACTCCTTACTAGAACTAGAAAGTTTTTTGTGCGTCTATATTAAATTGCTGTTAAAAAATCAATACACATAATATAGAAATTTATTTTTGTTTTTTCTTTTTCTTTTTTCAAAAGCCAATATACTCTTCTTTCGCTCCAAATTTAGAAAGACAATGAAAAGCTCTAACAAGGAGTTATCTCGTCACTCCATCCCCTTTTCAATGAACACCCGTTAATAGAATTTCCATTCCCAAGTATCCGCAATACTTTTAGCCGAAGACATGTTCCTTATATCGTCACTAGATCTTGAAAGCACTACGTGTACCAAACATTCTAAAGTAAAAGTAGAAACATTCTAATCAACATCAAATTTTCACACCAGAGTATAAAAGAGGGGAGGTAATCCACTAATCGTACACCACCAAATATGCTTAAAACTTTGGTGTGTTATAATACAATATTTTAAAGTAAGTTTTTATTTTATTTAATATTAAGAATATATAACTAAAAAGATAGTGTACCATCAACCATAAAAGAGTTCACCATTCAATGTTCTTATCAATATCAACGTCCCAAAATCAAAATCGGCAGTTGCTTACATACCTTTAGATCTCTCTCACAAAGCTTGCTTACATATAATATCTGGTAGAATTTTAGACAAAAAAAGGTATGTTAAAGAATCTGCAGTTTTGGTTATGTTCAAATTATACCAAATATTGTACTCCATATTCAAATGGCCGAAAAAAAAAAAGCAACAACATGAATGAGCTAACAGGACAATAGAAATCACACAAAGTCTTAACTTGAATCAATAGGATGAACATGAATCATAATAGTCACATTTAAAACAATGAAAATAAGAAAAATAAAAACTTTAATCAGAAATTGAACAAACAAGCAAACCTCATAACTCTGAAACTATGGTTTCTATTTATTTGTAACTCCATGAAATGATACAAGTCCACCAAATGATCACAAATTTACTCTATCAGTCATGAATCCTACACTAATAATGCTACAACAAATTACATTCCATAAGAACATAAAGTTCTTGAATATCTTTCAATACACATCAAACGCGCCTCATTGGATCACAAAACTTAAAAACGTAAAACATAATCTCGTTCATCATGCGATCCCTCTTCTCCACCGGTCGAAAACAAGATAATTTGTTCAAATAGAACAAGATTAACAAAACAATCATAACAAATCAAGAACAAATTTACCATACAATCATCATCATCATCATTGTATTCTCAATGAACTCTTGTTCCCGGGACCATAATAACTCACATACCATTTTACAAACTTCTTTAACCCCGTTTGAAGATCCGTTGTTGGTTTATACCCAAATTCCCTCTGCGCAAAACTAATATTCGCATGAGTAAACGGTACATCACCATTTCTAGGCAACTTCATCACACGTTTTTCCGCTTTCACTTTCAACAATTTCTCCAATATACTAACAAGATCCGAAACAGGAACAGGTGACGTATTCCCTAAATTAATCACTCTTAATTGTGCAGCCCCTTTTTTCTTACCACCACTTCCTGTACTCTTTTCAGCAGTATCTAAAGCACCTAAACAACCCTTTACGATATCATCAATATACGTAAAATCACGAGCAACTGTACCATGATTAGCCGATTCAAAAACAGGAATCGGTTTTCGTTTCAAGATATCTTTAGTGAAGAAAAAATAAGCCATATCTGGTCTACCCCAAGGTCCATAAACAGTAAAGAATCTTAAGCCAGTTAATGACAAACCATATATATGATTATACGTATGCGCGATTTCTTCACCCGCTTTTTTAGTTGCAGCGTATAAGCTTGCGGGTTGATCAGTTCGATCTTTTTCCGAAAAGGGTACTTTAGTATTCAATCCATAAACAGAACTAGATGATGCCCATACAATAGCAGGTTGTGGATTAGCATTTTTACAAACTTCAAGTAAATTAACAAAACCAGCAATATTACTATGAATATAAGAGTTAGGGTTTTTCATAGCATATCTAACACCAGCTTGAGCAGCTAAATGCATTACATGTGTAAAATGAACTACCTCAAATAATTTCTTGAGCAAAACGGCGTCGTTTATGTCACCTTCCACAATGAAAATCCCACTTCTTTCTAGCAAAGCTTGTCTAGCCCTTTTCAGGGATGGATCATAATAATCATTGAAATTGTCTAACCCTAAAACACCATCACCACGGCGTTTCAAGGCGGCACTGACATGGGTTCCGACGAATCCGGCGGCGCCGGTGACTAAGACGGAAAACCCGGATTTTGATCGGATCTTGGAAGAGGATTTGACCCGTTTTTCCCAATCGGGTCCGCCCCAAGATCTGTTTTTTAAGGATCTACGAGAGAGATCTGATGATGGGTTTGATGTTGGTGATGATGAATGTGGTGATTTGAAGAAAAAAATAAAAATTAAACCCATAAAAACAAAACTCCAAAATGTAAGCTTTGCTAAATATGAATAATGCCACCTGAATCTATTGATATGGTTGTAATTGGGTTTATCCAGTTTGAATTTACCAGGTGTTGAAGGGATATTATCCAAATGAGATGATGACTTCATAATATATATTCTTTTCCTTCAATTAAAAGGGAAGAAGTATTAAAAACCCAACTGATGTAGGTTTAATTTTCCTCGAATGTGGTTATTATTTGAAGAAATACAAAAAAGATTGAATTTTTCTGATGGGGTTTGACGAAAGATTGAATTTTTAATCGATAAAAATAATGATTGATGAAGAAAAGGGGGTTTGGTGTTGTTTTTTCAAAACTTGTGGGTTAACAATGGAATGGAATCTTCAAGGAATTGATTGTTGGTTGGTTTTGTGAGTTTTCTTGATTCTGAAGATTTGATGATTGAAAAAGGTAAGTGTGATTGGGAGAGAAATAAAAGAGAGGGGTGGACTAAATGAAGATGGGAAGAAGAATGATTTTCAAGATTTTAAATTATTAAATTATAAATTATAAAATGATGATAGTACTAATAGATAGATATTCAAAGTGGTGGTGATGTTGGTGGTGGTGGTGGACTCCTTACAGATCATCAAAATCAAGAAATAGTAACAGTCAACGGGTTAATCTCTGTAAAAAAATGGATATGGAATTAGGGATAAAGTTAGGGTTCTTTCTTTTCTTTTTTTACAGTTTTTGTCTGATTGTTTGCACTTCTACTTTCTTGTTATTATTATTTTTATTTTTTCTTCCCATTATTAGGTGTGTGTTTGTAAATGAATGGATGATGTAAAACAGGTTTAAGATGCATAATTGGGAGGTGTGATTTTAGGGGTTTTGATTGGTAAATGAAGGGCTTGTAAATTTGGATGATTATGATTATTAATTTGGGGATTTGCAATTGTGTGTTGGGTGATGGCGTGGATGAGATTTTGAGGTTAATTAAGAGGAGTGATCATAGTTTCTACACCATTGAATGAAATGTGTTAGATTCGTGAATGTATTCAATGCTTTTTGCACCATCATTAACTTGCTATTTATGCGTATTTAATTAATTTTAAACAAAATTTGAATAAGCGAGGAAATCCTCCTATGAACGAGCATATGAGTTCTTCCACCGAAGGTAAAACATCGGGTAATCAAGCCCCAGTTTTTTCCAAAGATACAAACTTAGACTACCAAATTTCTATTCCTATATCAATAGTTATATATACAACCGAAAAAATCGTTGAAATGGTCCATGTAGTTTCTATCAAAATGCTGGTTTTGTGTCTATGCATTTTTTTATGGATTTAGTCCCAATGGTTTGTCAATGTTGCTGATTTAGTCCTTATTTCTGACGTTCGTCAAAAAATTCTGTTAACTCTAGTCATGTGCTAGACATGTGAGGGTATTTTAGTCCGTTTCTTTCATTTATTTACAAAATTGTTGAAATTGTCCCTGCGGTTTGTACCAACATTGCTGAAATGGTCCCTGTGGATTGTAATAAAATTGCTGAAATCATCCCTCCGTATATAATATCAATGTGTTTACTCACAAACAACCACCAACATCGTCAACATCATCGCCAACCACCACCAGTGTCGATCAGAGACGAAGATCGAAGTCACCGGAATACTCCGGCTGGAAAGCTGCCAAAGGCGATTGAGTGATGGCTTAGCCGCCACCATCGAAGTCATCGTAACAACCATCAGCAACCGTTGTCGCCGCAACCATCTGTTTCCAGATCTGATTTTTTCAGATTCAAGACCTTAATGCTGCTATATTTTCTGTTTATATTCTTCTACTAAATGAAATCGAAAGGCTGCGTTTGGGTTGATTTATATGTATTTTATCGATATATGTATATGTATTAGTAGTATTTGTGTTTGAATCAAGTTTATATGTTGTTGCTATTTTTTTTTTTTTTTAGTTTGGATGAACTTAATGTTATTTAAGAAGTTTTATGTGCAATAATATGGATTTTACTTGTTAAGCATAGTGGATTTAGTTTTAATTTTGGTGGGTTTGATTTTACCATGTTAATTAAAGTGTTTGAAGAAAATGAAAAAAATTAGGGTTTGTTCATAATTTTTGGGAATAAAGATGAAGGTGAGGAATTTTTGGGGATATTATATACGGAGGGATGATTTCAGCAATTTTGTTACAAACCACAAGGACCATTCCAGGAATTTTGTTACAAATCACAGGGATGATTTCAGCAATATTGTCAATAAAGGAAAGAAAGACGAAAATACCCTCACATGTCTGGCACATGACTAGAGTTAACGGAATTTTTTTACGTCCGTCAGAAATAGGGACTAAATTAGCAACATTGACAAACCACTGGGACCTAATCCATCACAAAAAAAACATAGAGAAGAAACCAGCATTTTGCTACAAACCATATGGGTCATTTCAACAATTTTGTCTTTATTAATTTAATGTTTATAAGTTCATATTTAGCTCTTATCAGGAATACGAAAATTCAAAAGTAAGTGATGATGACTTCATCCTCACGTTATGACAACATCAACCACTTACTATCTACGTTCTAATTCTATTGTCCAGTATTTTAATTGGTGATGTCCCAAATTAATTAATTAATTGTTCACTTTTATAAATGGAAAAGAATAATGGATAAAAACCTTTTGTGCCCCTACTATATTCATGTAGGACAAAAAGAAGGGTAAAAAGTAAGGGGTAAGACTGAAAAGTTAACAAAAAGGTACATTTGACAGATACTTTTTTTAAACTGTGTATTTTTTTTATGAGGACAATAGATTTGAGACGGATGGAGTAATTCTTTCTCTTTTTTATTACATCTAAACGTTCTTTTCTCTTTTTCTACTCATTCATATTTTAATCATGCGTATATCCACATCCGCGGATCTCACACATGCAAATGCGCTATTACGCATTAAATCCTGCAAGTCAACGCGCAGTTGATGTGTAACATCGACTGAATCTATCTTTGCACGTGATTGATATGCTGCATGCGGATGACATGCGCGCTTCTCCAATGACAGTTATCGACTCCTTGCTGACCAAGGATCATATCTATTCGATAATTATATCCGAGATTTGGAGAAGTTAGTGATGGAAAGGATTAACACAATCTTAGATGATTATGTGTTCCTAATCGGAGAAATTGAAATTTTTTCTTAGCAGGTAATCAATGGCGTAAACTGGACCAACGAGGTTTGAGACAATAAGCTCAGGACCACTAAGTTCAGAGCCACCAAGTTCAGGGACATAGGGCTCATGCCAAGGCACCGGGCAGTTGCCTAGATATGACTCAGACCTCCCGGGAGGAGTCTCTCCATCAAGGGAACAAACGCAGACTCCATATGTGTAAGATCTTGAAATTTGTGCATCAGAAAATGTTCCTAAAAGTGTCAACAAATGTGTGCATCAGAAAGCGCCACTAAAAGTCTACCTAACACTTATGCATTTTCAGATTTTACATCAGAATCAGAACATGTCAACTTCAGGCCCTGAACTTCGGATTTGCTAGTTGAGTCGCGCCGCGGCTATAAATGACGCGTCGCGCCTTTAGGTGTGAGCTGATGGTTGATTTCTTGCAAAAGGCCTGTCACCAAATTACACTACGGGCCGCGCCGCGGGCATAGGAGCCGCGACGCGCCTCGACGCGGGGTCTAATGCTGAAATCAGCTTTTAGACACAATAAAAATGGGGGTATTTTGGTAATTTCACCTGTGGACGAGATATATAGACCCCAAATCTGATCCTTATCTTCATTTCACTTCATTTTTAATCCACTCAACTCTCTTCAAACCCTTGTTTGAGTTTAGGGTTGTGCTAGTTAGGGTTCTAAACCCCATTCCTTGTGAAATTTGAGGCTTTTGGGTATTGTTAGTATAAGTGAACCCGATTATTATGGGTTTAGGGTTGATGACGAATTTGGAAGTATTTATCATGGTTTGGGTGTTAAATCACTAGGTTGTGAGTTGTTAGTAATTTTGATGTTCTAAGGAACAAGTTTGCTAGTCAAACTGGGTTTTGAGTCAAGTTTTGGTGAATCAAGTATGTAAATACTTGATTTAGGTTTTAATTGGTGTTTTGGAAATATAATCACTAGTCGTTAGTGATTTTGGGTGTTTTTGGGACTTATGTCAAAATGGGTTGACTTTAAATTGGGTCAAAATTGATGATGACACTAGTTTTGGTCAAATAGATGTTTAAACACTTTTGTTAAGTGTTAAAGGACGTTTTTGGATGTAATTACTCGCGAGAAGTGATTTTGGGTTAAAATGATATTTTTAACATAAGTCAAACGTGGTAAAAAGCAATATGGGTCAATATTGCACGTGTTGGGGTATTTGGTGTAATTGACGTTTGAAATGATTACTACCTAAGTAGTAATTTAATGTTAAGACATAGGTTTGGTCTAATTGGGGTAAAGTATGATTTGGGTTAAATTGTACTTTATTGTAGGGTTTGAATTACCATCCGAAGTGGTAATTGGTTTGTGTCATTTAGGTGTTTTAAATTGGCGGGTTTGACGAGCAAGGTGTGATCCCTCGGCTAAGGGATGATTGTGTCGGATTCTCTTTTAGAGAATGTATATTTATATGTATATTGTGCCTATGTGCGATATAGGTAACTATTTGCTCGGATATGAGGACGGAGATCGTAATACACGACTTGTGCGGGCATTCCAAGGTGAGTGGAATAATTATGCATGTATGTATGTAGTGTATTTATTTGTATGCTATGGTGTAACGACCCTGGTTTTTCCAACGTTAATTATTAATAATTATTATTATTAATACGTGTGATTAAACGAATGTATGTTATTACATTTACATGTTGCTTTAATTGCCCGTACTTGAACTTTAAATGCCCGAAACGTCTTTGTGACACCCGGAACTTGCACGAATAATATTTTAAGATATTATTTACATCCATGATTAATTTTATTAATCATTTTAATTAACTAAGGCTTTTAGTTAGTTACTTGGGCTTAACTTGGACTTTTATTGATTTACTTGCTAACTACTTGAACTTGGGCTTTGTTTAGTTAATGAACTCATGTATTAAAACTTGTAAGCCCACCCTACTTATAATATGGATTAGTTAGCCCACTCTTGCTACTTGTAAGTATTAGTTCCATGCCTAACTAGTTAGTTGAACCATTTAGAATCTTGTTGCCTTATAATCCCCATGAGACTACATGCATTAACCACCTTTTATGAACTTTTCATGCAAGAGACCACTAAACAAAACCTCCCCCCCTTAGAGTGCAGCTGGCCGTCGGCCTTTAGGGGTGTTTAGGAAGGTTTTTGATTCATTTTTTTCATCACATTCATTCTCTCATTCTCTCATTTCAAAATACACACACACTTGCTTCATCTTTTCTCTTATCTTTCTCTCAAGTTTTTCTTTCTTTCTTGTAAGTAAAATGAACAATCTTCTCTTCCTTTTCTTACAACAAAACCGTGGCCATGAGACCCATTAATCATCATCATGCTTTGTTGTTTTTAATCTTTGGTTACATGTGTTGATTTCTTGTTAGTTGTTACTTACTTTCTAGCTTTCAAGAACAAACTTACTAGTTTGATTTCTTCATCTTTATCTTGTTATAACAAGAACATTCAAGAACATAATCTATCTAGTTATGTTCTACATATTTTGTCTCAAAAGATTAAAGTTCATAGTTGTATAAACTCATTACTTGTAGCTCTTGAAGTAACTTTGAAGTTACTTCACTTAAAGATCAACTTGGGTTAAATCTTTAAAAGTATGAGCAACTATGAATCATTTTCTTGTTTAATTAGTTTTCTACTTTATTTGTTTCATAGATTATGAGTTCTTTGTTGTTAAAATCATACTTGCAAGTCATGGAAGTAAACTTGAGGTTTACTTTACTTAAAGATCAACTTTGGTTGAATCTTTAAAGTATGAACAACACTTGAACTAGCTACTTGTTTAATTAACTTGTTTCTTTACTTTTATGCACTTAGATTACTTGGTTGTTGGTTTGTTGGTCAAGTGCTACTAGTTAGTCTTGATCTCATAATACTCTTGAACTTAAAAGTTAACTTATAAGTTTCAAGAACATGGAAGTGTAACTTACTAGTTACAACTTCAAATACCTTTGAAAGATCTAAGTTATCTAGCTTATGGTCTTCAAAATTTGTCATAAACAAAAGCTATAAAGCTTACATACACTTTACTAGTTGTTGATTTAAGTTTATAACTTGTTTTTACTTCTAAAGTTCATGTAAGTGTTGAAACTAAGCCTTGATGTAACCTTGGTTCATCAAAACACTTACAACACTTGCACTTGAGTTATGATGGACAAACCTTGGTCAAAATGATGTTAACACATCAACGAGTTGTACACTTGAAGCTATACGCATCAAGGATGAGAACCGTGATGAACATCAAGCACCGAGACAACCGGAACTCTCCAAAACCCACTGTTTCTGTCCAACAGGGTCTGTTCAGCTGTTTCTGGACCAGACCAGTAGGTCTGGGCTGATCCCATATTGATTTTTGGATATAACTTTTCGAGTAGATAATCTTTCATTTAGGACTCGTCTTCATCCGAGTTACGGTTTAGGATTTATGGCCCCCCGATCGTCACTATGTCCGTTTAACGTTGTGCAGAAATTTCAGACCTACTCGCACTTATACCGTTGCCACGGTCAAACGAAGAAGAGTTAGCTTCTGAAAATTTAACCACACTTAAGCGACTCATATACGGAGCCATAGCCACTGGCCTCACCTCTGTTCGGTTTGCGTAGAGGCCGTGGTGACTGACCGAAGTCAGCCTTTGTTTTAAACGACTTTCATAAACGAGTCTTACTTGTTACCTTTTGTTTAATGATGATTGATGATGACCCTTATGACCTTAATTACGTACTTGTAAACCTTTTGAGACGACTTATTGACTTAGTGCTATTTGACTTAGGTTGAGGACGTTTGGACCGTTACTTGCACACCACTTTCCGACTACTACCTTACCGTTACTACTAATCATTGTGAGTTATAGCATTCCCTTTTTACTTTAACTTATTTTGGGAACTGAGAATGCATGCGGATTTTATGTTTTACATACTAGGCACGAGTACTTAAACTTTATATATGTGTGGGTTATATAACGGCAGAAACATTCCCTTTAGCTCGGTAACGTTTAATCATTGGTTTTTGAACCGTGAACGCGAATCTTCGATATGGATCCATAGGGTTTGACATCCCCACTCGGGCTAGTCGTGCTAGCATTTAACGAGTGTTTAATACTTCGAGGTTATACGCACTTGCCAAGTGCACTTTAAGGGGGTACATTAAACGTTAAGTTAGTTACCGGGTGCCCACGGTTAAGCATATACTTTTACATACTTTTGAAACGCTCGTTGTAGCACTGAAATCTCGTGGCCTACTTACATTACTGTTATACTTAAACTATAGCTCACCAACCTTTGTGTTGACCTTTTTAAGCATGTATTTTCTCAGGTGCTTGAAGTCGCTTCCGCTATCTTACTAGTCGTGTTGTAGAACCCGCTGCCTAGAGTTGTTATCGCATGACTACTTATCTTGCATTCAAACTTTTTACTTATGAACTTATGTTATGTAATGACCATTATGGTTACGTACACTTATTTAATGCTTCTACTTAGTGAAGCATACTTTTGATTTGTAAAACAATTGACGTATGTTATGACGTCACTTTTATTAATGAATGCAAACTCTGTTTTGAAAACGCATATAGTACTTAACCTTGTAATGATCCTGTTGATGATGGTCCGTACATGATGATTTAGTACGGGGCATCACATTTGGTATCAGAGCATTGGTTGTAGGGAATTAGGATGCATTAGTGAGTCTAAGACCGACCCGAGTAGGATTCACTAATAGGGCTAATCTACAACTTGTTAGTTTACTTGTTTCCGCTGAACTTACTGCATGCTGCTGCTTACTGTTACTGCTATATGCCGTATGCTACTACGTGATTTCACTACTGCATGCTATTACTTGCTTTCGATTGCATGCTAGTTTCGTACGATTACTGATATTGCCATGTTACTTATTGTTATACATGATTTAAACTGTTGGCCTATTATTTGCTTGCTTTATGACATATTGACATGGAAAATTTATTTTTCCTTGTTCAGATGTCGGACGTTCCACCTGCTGACATCCCGAGCAGCTCAGGCCCCGTTGTTCCACCCACTGCTGCACCTGTTGCTGCTGCTGCTGCCAACATTCCGGCCCCGACACCCACTGGCGACCCCGGCGCCTCTAGTTCTGGAGCTAGCTCTAGTGTGCCTATCCCGGCGTCTTCTTCCAGACCCCCGAGGCAACTGGCTCGCATTGGTGGCATGGAGATCCCCGCGGAGTTCGGGGAAGGTCCCTTCCGTAATCACTGGCGCACACCTTGCCGACGCACTGCCGACGGCCGCTTAGCCGTGATTACGCCAGGCCGACACCGACAGATGTTGGCCGCTTTCGGATATGTTGAGCCACCCGCGCCACCACCGCATGATTCAGACGACGGTTCTTCCACCGATGCTTCTTCAGACGACACCTCATCTGACGACTCCAGTGATGAGGAGGATCACGCTGACCGACCGATTCAGGCACCTTCTACCCCGCCGAAGAAGCGGTATCGCTTCGCTGGCATAATTCCTGGTCATACTGTCACTGACGCTTATGGTCGGCGTCGTAGGATCACTGCTCGTAAACGGCTGGTGCCGTACCCCGCCGACCCACAGATATTACCGTCTCCACCCAGAGCCGGACCATCCACTTCAGCACCACCGGCTCCACCTGCACCGCCAGCACCACCTGCCCCACCATCTTCCTCTAATGAGGAAATGAGGCGGGAGATTGAGATTCTCCAGACTCGAGTTACTGAGCTCGAGGAGCAGTTGGCTCATGTTTTGGACATCTTGTACCCACCATCGCCGTAGGACTTTGTACTAGATTCTGTATTGTAATCTCTTTTGTAATTTCATATTTCACTTATGTAATGTACGAACTTATTGTAATGTATGAACTTATTATCATTAATGAATGGAATTTGTGTTGCTTACTTCTTGCGCAAGTGTTCTATTTACGTTATCATCTCATGGTTTTGTGGTACTTATATCTGCTTGCGTTATTTAATCAACACGTGTTGTGCTGTTTTCATGTTGGTTGTTATATAATGTACTATTATTATTTGCATAATGGATTTTGACTTGAGTCAAAATGTTTGTATAGAACATCATGGCCAACGGGAGATCTATCCCCACCGCGGCACAAATTGAGGAAATGATTAACGAGCGAGTCGCTGCTGCACTAGCTGAAAGACAACCCCAAGCTCCACCACCACCGCCTGTCAATCCACCTGTCATCCGAGATGGGTGTACTTACAAGGAATTTCAAAGCTGTAAGCCACACTACTTCAGTGGCACTGAGGGACCCGTCGGTCTCACCAGATGGTTCGAAAAGTTGGAATCGGTATTCAGGGTTAGCAATTGTTCTGAGGCTAACAAAACGAAATTTGCATCTTGCACACTTTCTGATGGCGCGCTTACATGGTGGAATACCATGGCCCAAGCGCAAGGAATTGATGAGGCGTATGCTACGCCTTGGGAAGAATTTAAATGTGCTATGATCGAGGAATACTGTCCGAGAACCGAGATTCAAAAGATGGAAATCGAATTTATGCAATTGAAAACCGTAGGGAACGACCTTAACAGCTACAACCGTAGGTTTTTGGAATTGGCTCTTATGTGTCCAACCATGGTCACCCCCGAATTTAAGCGTTTGGAGAAATACTTCTCGGAACTTCCTAAGTCCATCAAGGGTAATGTTACCTCATCCAAGCCACCAAGTGTTCCCGAAGCAATGCGCATGGCGCATACTCTCTTGAATCAAATCATCCTTGACGAGCCGGAGAAGGCTAAGTTTGAAACTGTTAGTGGTGAAAAGAGGAAATGGGACAACAACCACAACAACAACAGGGGTAGGAACTATGATCAAAACCCGGCAAAACGACATGAAGGGTTCAGGCAAAACAACAACATGCACAACAACAACACCAACCCCAACAACAACAACCGCACCAATCCGAACTACAAAGGAACCTTACCACAATGCAATAGGTGCTACAAGCACCACACTGGGTATTGCAATGTTATCTGTGAGAAGTGCCAACGATCTGGACATGTTGGCAAGGATTGCAAGGTTACCACTTTGAATGTGAAGCCAAACCACAACAACAATGGGCCTAAGAAGTGTTATGAATGTGGAAAGACGGGCCATTTCAGAAACGAGTGTCCTAACAAGCGTAAGGATGGCGGACCACCACATGCTAGAGCCTTCAATGTTAATGCAAGAGATGCACGCGACAACCCCGACTTGGTAACAGGTATATTCAAAATCAACAATCTTTTAGCTTCTGTCCTATTCGATACTGGTGCCGATAGGAGCTATGTGTGTAGACATTTTTGTGATAAATTAGATTGGTCGTTAGTTCCCTTAAAGGAAAGTATGCTTGTCGAGGTAGCCAACGGAAAACTTGAAAAAGTGGACCAAATTGGCCGAGGGGCTATTATCAACATAGCCGGTGTAGACTTTGAGATAGACTTGATTCCCATTAAGTTGGGAAGTTTTGATGTTATTATTGGTATGGATTGGTTGACTAAGATTAGAGCCGAGATTATTTGTGAATACAAAGCTCTTCGTATACCCCAAGGAGACGGTGAGCCACTAACCATTTATGGCCAGAGATGTACCTCACAACTGAACCTCATTAGTTGCGTGAAAGCGCAAAAGATAATGAAGAAGGGACGCCTTGCTGTCCTAGCTCATGTGAAAACCGTAGGAACCGAGGAGAAGAAAGTGGAAGATGTGCGTATTGTGAACGAGTTTTCCGATGTCTTTCCCGAAGAACTGCCTGGATTACTGCCACCGAGGGCAGTAGAGTTTCAGATTGACTTAGTGCCAGGAGCTGCACCTGTAGCTCGCGCACCCTATAGACTTGCACCTTCCGAGATGCAAGAATTGCAAAGCCAACTACAAGAGTTACTTGATCGAGGGTTTATTCAACCAAGTTCTTCGCCATGGGGCGCACCTGTATTGTTTGTGAAGAAGAAGGATGGATCCTTCTGAATGTGTATCGACTACCGTGAGCTTAACAAATTAACAATCAAGAATCGGTATCCTCTTCCATGGATTGACGATCTTTTTGACCAACTGCAAGGATCGTGTGTTTACTCAAAGATCGATTTGCGATCGGGCTATCACCAGTTGAGGGTGAAAGAAAGCGACGTGATGAAAACTGCATTTAGAACCCGCTATGGTCATTATGAGTTTCTTGTAATGCCATTCGGTCTAACCAATGCACCTGCTGTATTTATGGACCTTATGAACCGTGTTTGCAAGCCGTACTTGGACAAGTTTGTTATAGTCTTCATTGATGATATCCTCATCTACTCTAAGAGCAAGGAAGAACACGAGCATCCTCTCCGATTAGTACTTGAGCTCTTGAGACGAGAGCAACTCTACGCGAAGTTTTCTAAGTGTGAATTCTGGTTGAAGGAAGTTCAGTTTTTGGGTCATGTTGTGAGTGACCAGGGCATCAAAGTTGATCCCGCCAAGATAGAAGCGATCAGCAAGTGGGAGACCCCCACTACTCCGACTCACATCCGCCAATTTTTGGGTCTTGCCGGTTACTACCGAAGGTTTATCGAAGGTTTCTCTCTGATTTCACGTCCGTTAACCGCACTCACTCACAAAGGAAAGAAATTTGTTTGGGGAGACGAACAAGAGAAGGCATTTCAATTCTTGAAACAGAAGTTAACCACCGCACCTATCTTATCACTTCCTGAGGGTAATGACGATTTTGTTGTTTACTGCGACGCCTCGAAAACTGGTTATGGTTGTGTACTGATGCAACGCATGAAGGTCATCGCCTATGCTTCTCGTCAACTTAAGATCCACGAACGAAACTATACCACACACGATCTTGAACTTGGAGCCGTTGTCTTCGCACTCAAATTGTGGAGGCACTATCTGTATGAGACTAAATGCACTATCTTCACCGATCACAAGAGTCTCCAGCATATATTCGATCAGAAACATTTGAATATGAGACAACGAAGATGGATTGAGACACTAAATGATTACAAGTGTGAACTTCGCTACCATCCGGGTAAAGCCAACGTTGTTGCTGACGCATTAAGCCGAAAGGAGAGATCGGCACCTCTTCGTGTTCGAGCATTGAACATCACGATTCATTCCAATCTTCAGAACCAAATCCGAGCAGCCCAAGAATAGGCTCTCATAGAGAAGAACTTGCGGTATGAGTATTTGAACATTCTCGTCTCTAAATTCGAAGTTAGGGAATCCGGACTCCGATGTTATGCCGGAAGAATTTGGGTACCACGTTATGGAGATCTACGAAGCCTCATACTTGATGAAGCTCACAAGTCTAGATATTCGATTCATCCCGGAGCGGGCAAGATGTATCATGATATTAAAGAACAGTATTGGTGGCCCAATCTCAAGAAAGATGTTGCATCTTATGTTAGTAAGTGTTTGACTTGCTCAAAAGTTAAAGCCGAGCATCAAAAACCTTCTGGGTTACTTCAACAACCGGAAATCCCACAATGGAAGTGGGAGATGATAACTATGGACTTTATCACCAAGCTACCAAAGACGGTGGGCGGATATGATACCATTTGGGTTATTGTTGATCGTCTTACAAAATCTGCACACTTCTTAGCAATGAAAGAGACCGATACAATGGAGAGGCTTGCTCAACTTTATATCAAAGAGGTCGTATCACGACACGGTATACCTATATCAATCATCTCCGATCGCGACCCTCGTTTTGCTTCTAGATTTTGGCGTTCTCTACAAGAAGCCATGGGAACTCGTCTCGACATGAGCACTGCATATCACCCTCAGACTGACGGGCAAAGTGAACGAACAATTCAAACCTTGGAGGACATGCTACGTGCATGTGTTATTGATTTTGGAAAGGCCTGGGAAAGGCATTTGCCACTCGCCGAATTCTCGTACAACAACAGTTATCACTCGAGCATTAAAGCTGCACCTTTTGAAGCGTTGTATGGCCGCAAGTGCCGTTCTCCTCTTTGTTGAGCCGAGCTAGGTGAAGTTCAACTCACCGGGCCCGAGATAGTCCATGAAACCTCGGAAAAGATTGCTCAGATTCAAAACAGACTCAAGGTAGCCCGTGATCGCCAAAAGAGTTATGCTGATCTTAAACGTAAAGACTTTGAATTCAACGTTGGTGATCGTGTTATGTTGAAGGTTGCACCTTGGAAGGGTGTGATTCGTTTTGGGAAACGCGGAAAGTTAAACCCGCGGTACATTGGTCCATTTTAAATTTTGGAACGTGTTGGACCCGTTGCTTATCGACTTGATCTTCCAGCACAATTGAGCTCAGTTCATCCTACCTTCCATGTATCAAACTTGAAGAAGTGTCTTGCTCCACCTGAACTTATCATACCATTGGAGGAACTTACTATCGATGACAAACTCCACTTTGTGGAAGAGCCCGTTGAAATCATGGAAAAAGAAGTCAAGGAGTTGAAACACAATAGGATTCCGATCGTCCGAGTTCGATGGAATTCTAAACGAGGACCTGAGTTTACTTGGGAACGAGAGGACCGCATGAGACAGAAGTATCCTCACCTTTTCCCACCTCCTCCATCACCTTCAGATTCAGCTTAAAATTTCGGGACGAAATTTTCTTTAACAGGTTGGTAATGTAACGACCCTGGTTTTTCCAACGTTAATTATTAATAATTATTATTATTAATACGTGTGATTAAATGAATGTATGTTATTACATTTACATGTTGCTTTAATTGTCCGTACTTGAACTTTAAATGCCTGAAACGTCTTTGTGACACCCGGAACTTGCACGAATAATATTTTAAGATATTATTTACATCCATGATTAATTTTATTAATCATTTTAATTAACTAAGGCTTTTAGTTAGTTACTTGGGCTTAACTTGGACTTTTATTGATTTACTTGCTAACTACTTGAACTTGGGCTTTGTTTAGTTAATGAACTCATGTATTAAAACTTGTAAGCCCACCCTACTTATAATATGGATTAGTTAGCCCACTCTTGCTACTTGTAAGTATTAGTTCCATGCCTAACTAGTTAGTTGAACCATTTAGAATCTTGTTGCCTTATAATCCCCATGAGACTACATGCATTAACCACCTTTTATGAACTTTTCATGCAAGAGACCACTAAACAAAACCTCCCCCCCTTAGAGTGCAGCTGGCCGTCGGCCTTTAGGGGTGTTTAGGAAGGTTTTTGATTCATTTTTTTCATCACATTCATTCTCTCATTCTCTCATTTCAAAATACACACACACTTGCTTCATCTTTTCTCTTATCTTTCTCTCAAGTTTTTCTTTCTTTCTTGTAAGTAAAATGAACAATCTTCTCTTCTTTTTCTTACAACAAAACCGTGGCCATGAGACCCATTAATCATCATCATGCTTTGTTGTTTTTAATCTTTGGTTACATGTGTTGATTTCTTGTTAGTTGTTACTTACTTTCTAGCTTTCAAGAACAAACTTACTAGTTTGATTTCTTCATCTTTATCTTGTTATAACAAGAACATTCAAGAACATAATCTATCTAGTTATGTTCTACATATTTTGTCTCAAAAGATTAAAGTTCATAGTTGTATAAACTCATTACTTGTAGTTCTTGAAGTAACTTTGAAGTTACTTCACTTAAAGATCAACTTGGGTTGAATCTTTAAAAGTATGAGCAACTATGAATCATTTTCTTGTTTAATTAGTTTTCTACTTTATTTGTTTCATAGATTATGAGTTCTTTGTTGTTAAAATCATACTTGCAAGTCATGGAAGTAAACTTGAGGTTTACTTTACTTAAAGATCAACTTTGGTTGAATCTTTAAAGTATGAACAACACTTGAACTAGCTACTTGTTTAATTAACTTGTTTCTTTACTTTTATGCACTTAGATTACTTGGTTGTTGGTTTGTTGGTCAAGTGCTACTAGTTAGTCTTGATCTCATAATACTCTTGAACTTAAAAGTTAACTTATAAGTTTCAAGAACATGGAAGTGTAACTTACTAGTTACAACTTCAAATACCTTTGAAAGATCTAAGTTATCTAGCTTATGGTCTTCAAAATTTGTCATAAACAAAAGCTATAAAGCTTACATACACTTTACTAGTTGTTGATTTAAGTTTATAACTTGTTTTTACTTCTAAAGTTCATGTAAGTGTTGAAACTAAGCCTTGATGTAACCTTGGTTCATCAAAACACTTACAACACTTGCACTTGAGTTATGATGGACAAACCTTGGTCAAAATGATGTTAATGAAGGTTTTTCGTATGCCCGAGAGACATATTAAATTAATGTGGCTAATATGTTTTGATCCAAGTCGGGTCATACCCAATAACAAGCTTACCAACACTTTATATGTATTTATTTTAACGGTTGGATTGTTAAATAAATACGCGACACTTGAACTTTAGAAAATCGGTTTTCTAAATTACAATCACTTGAGATAAATTATTTGGATAATTTATATATGATGTGGATTTAATTATTTATAGGTTTAAATAATTATGTTATGTTATATTTTATAAAATGGTTTATAAAATTATTGCAAGTAACAAATACATATTAGTTTTATACAAGTTTTTTTTATAAAATTTGTTACAAGTTTTATAAAAACACTCTTGTTATAAAATAATAGAAAGTGGGCAGATTTTGTAGCTCCAAGAAAGTCTATCCCATGCTCATTTTGTTGCTTTCCATAACACACCTCCATATAGACATGTCCCTTGACTAGTAGCAAGTAACACATGCAATTAAATCAAGTAAACCAAGAAAATAAACTGCATTCTGCAGCTGCATTCAGCCGTGGGCTGTTTGGGACCAAAAGGGGTTCTCAAGTTCATCTTTGAAAGCTTGATTTCAAGTGTCAAAAATCCTAACCAATGTACTAAGTGTTGGTGTCAAGTTTGGGGTATAATCTCTTGAGGTTTCATGCTTTTGGAACTCCATTCATCATCATCTTTCTTGGTACCTGCTGTCCAGAATTTTGAGTACATAAAAGTGGGTTTCAAGCTAGATTAACAAGAGTGTTGAGGTTACAAAGTCTAGCCAAGGTTGAGGGTGATATTGGAGAAGCATAAGCTTGGTGTTTTCATCTTCAAATTCATCATTCTTGGAAGTAAATAACCTCCTAACTTGGAGAAGGTATAACTTCTAAATTACTATCTTGTAGTTTGTAAGCATATTATTTCACAACTTGATCCATGGGATTTAACTTTAAAATGGTTTAAAGATTAACAAGTTAAAAATGTAACTAACATGCTTCCGCTTTGATATGTTTCTTAAAAGGTTTTAAGTATCATGAAACTTGTTAAATCCCAACAATGGTATCTAGAGCCGAAGTTGTTGAAATATGCTTCGAGATGGTTATTCAACCCACTATAATTTTGCATTCTATGAACATGCATGAAGTAGAATGTAAAATTTTCGGTTTTGGGTGGTTGTCATTTTGGCCAAAACCACTTGTGATTCTGTACTGCCAATCACTTGTGATTCTGTACTGTCGACCACTTGTGATTCTGTACTGCCAATCACTTGTGATTCTGTACTGTCGACCACTTGTGATTCTGTACTGCCAATCACTTGTGATTCTGAGTTGCAGATCACTTATGATTCTGTGTTTCCAATCACTTGTGATTCAGTATTGCCTATCACTAATGTTGATGATGTTCACAATCTAAGCCTTGACCTTGTGTTTGGTTGCATGCATGGTTGATTGATATTTATTCAATTGGTTTGTAATAATATTTATTCATTTGGCATGTAATAATTCATTTGGTTATGTAATTTATTTTATATTTGGTATGTAAAATAGATTAGGTTGTAATTTCTTTTTTTTTAGACAAAATGTATTAGGATATATTTTGTAAAATGATGAAGAATGATGAAGACTTGAAGAACACATGAAGAAGCATTTGGATGCAAGGTTAAGTGGGAGATTTGAAATCTCCTACTTTGTGTTATTACCCCTTATCCGGTGGCATTTGTTTTCGGCTAAACAAATGTCTACCAATATGGCTTGATTGTGAACATATGATTTTGCATGCGTGGTTGTTTTGTATGATTATGTGGATTGTATGTTTGTATGCTACAAGTTAATCACACAAGTTAACAACAAGCAAAATGGCAATTTAATTGGTTAAATTATACATTAATTAACGACATGCAAAACGTCAATTTAAATGGTTAAATTAAAAATGGCTAAAAGGACATTAATAAACGGTTATTAAGATCATGATTAGGATCATATATATAAAATGGTTTATAGACATGAAAATGGATTTTCATAAGAACCATACACTAAATGCATGTTAGTGTATGGCAAATGTTTTCTTAAAACTAGAATTTATGAAAACTTAAAATCCCTTAACTAAAACAAGTTAAACGCCATCCTTTTGTGGAAACACTTAGACATATTAGGAATCTCTTGATGGGATAAAGGTCACCTAACCGTCATGAGTGAACTAATGTGAATAAGGTACACTTCGCATACATGTGGGATAAAGGTCACCTAACCACTTGTATGTTAAGTCTACATGTCTACACAAGTAGGACGACTTGATTTGGGAATCATGAACTTAGGGTCACCGAAGCATGAGGAACAAATAGGCGTTGATGGGATTAATATGCCATGCAAAAGGATTGCATGATCCCATAACTTAGAAGTTGCAAAAGGATTGCAATTGTCATTAAGACTACCTAGCTAAATCAAATGACGGGATAAAGGTCACCTAACCGAAATTTGATTTACCGTTGGATTCTAATATTTAATAAAACAAATTAAAAGGGTATTGTTTATTAAATTTGAAATCAATACTTAAAAGAACTTTGTTGAATTTTGTAGATGGCCGCTAATAACAACAACAACATGAACAACGCACCACTTAACTTTAACAACCTATCGTTGCGGTCTCTCCTCGAGAAAGACAAACTCAACCATACAAACTTTATGGATTGGTTCCGCAATCTTCGGATTGTCCTCAAACAAGAGGATAAAATGTATGTGCTTGAGGACCCCATTCCCGATCAACCGGATGAGAGTGATGTGGAGGCAATGGCCTCTTACGATAAGTATTGCCACGACTCCCTTCAAGTCTCATGCTTAATGCTTGGGACTATGATACCCGAACTCCAAAAGGATTTCGAGCATCATAGCGCATACGACATGATAACACAATTGAAGGAGATGTTTCTCCAACAAGCACGTGTTGAGCGTTTCGAAACGGTTCGGGCGCTTCATGCTTGTCGTATGGACGACACCCAATCGGTTTCATCTTATGTACTTAAGATGAAAAGCCTTATCGATCGTGCTAACCGTCTTAACCTTAACATATCTAATGAGTTAGCCACCGATCTTATCCTTAACTCCCTATCAAAGAGGTTTGATCAATTTGTAATTAATTACAACATGAATGGGATGGATAAGAGTATAGGTGAGCTTCATGGTATGCTTAGGACGGCGGAAACTAGCATGGGTAAAAGGGCTTTACCCGTGTTAGCAATCGATCAAGGTGGGTCCAAAAGTAAGACCTCTAAGCCAAAGGTGGCTAAGAGAAAAGGACCCGCCTATCAAGGCAAAGGGAAAGGGAAGATGGTTACCCCAACCATCAACAAGGCTAAGAAGCAAAAGGTAGCCGAGAAGGCAAACCCCAAGGAAGACCCATGTTTCGGTTGCGGTGAGATGGGTCATTGGAAACGAAACTGTCCGGTCTACCTTAAGGAGTTGAAGGACAAGAGGGATGCAGGGCAAACCTCAGGTAATATATATATGGTATATATAGAGCTAAGTATTACTTCTTCTAATACATGGGTATTAGACACTGGATGTGGAACTCATATTTGCAATTCTTTGCAGGGGTTCAAAAGAAGTGATCATAAGGCGGGAACATCAAGTCTCTATATGGGCAATGGTGCAAAGGTGCATGTTAAAGCTCAAGGAGATTTTATTTTGAAGCTTCCAAGTGGATTGGAACTTATTTTAGAAAATGTTTTGTATGCTCCGGATTTGTGTAGAAACATTATTTCTATTTCTCGCTTAAAACAATGTGGTTACGTTGTTAATTTTATTGATGATGATATTCATGTTTCTAAAGATAATGTATTCTATTTCAAGGCTTCGCCTTCAAATGGAATTTATGAATTGGTTCATGGTGACGCATCATCGAGCTCTATATACCATACAAGCACCAAGAAACTCAAAAGGGATTTGAGTGATTCCTACTTATGGCATTGTCGCCTTGGTCACATAAACAAGAACCGAATGCATACACTTCAAAGGAATGGACTTTTGAAATCAAATGAAATGGATTCATTTGAAGTATGCGAATCTTGTTTACAAGGCAAGATGACTAAAGCACCTTTCAAAGGGACTTATGAAAGGGCTAAAGATTTATTGGGATTAATACATTCGGATGTATGTGGACCCTTTAAACCCATGACTAGGAAAGGTGAAAGATACTTTGTTACTTTCATTGATGACTTTAGTCGTTTCGGATATGTCTACTTATTAAGACACAAGGACGAAACGTTTGAAGCATTCAAAGAATATCAAAACGAAGTACAAAATCAACTCAATAGGACAATTAAGGTACTACGTACCGATAGAGGAGGTGAATACCTAAGCGATGCCTTCCAAGATCATCTTAGGAGTTGTGGGATTATCTCACAACTTACTCCACCCGGAACACCCCAACTTAATGGAGTTTCCGAAAGGAGGAACCGAACCCTAATGGATATGGTTCGATCTATGATGGCAAGAAGCTCGTTGCCTCTATCATTTTGGGGTTATTGTCTAAGCTCCGCGGCTCGTATTTTAAATATGGCCCCAACCAAGAAAGTGGAACGAACTCCTCACGAGATGTGGTTTGGAAAACCTCCTTCTCTTTCATACTTGAAAGTATGGGGATGTGAAGCTTATCCTAAGCGTTATGTAGCAAATAAGCTACATGCTCGATCCACAAAGTGTATCTTCATAGGATATCCCAAAGATGACATGGGATATTACTTCTATGATCCATCCGAGCAAACCGTATTTGTTGCTCGGAAAGCGGAATTCCTTGAAACCAAGTTCCTTATGGAAGGTGATGGTGAAAGGAAGATAGATCTTGTAGAGGTACAAGATCAAGCCGATGATACACAATTGGTTGGCACTAGTACTCAACATGAGGATGTTGAAAATGATCAAGTGGATGATCAAGGTACACAAGACGTTCGAAGATCTAGTAGAATTAGTAATCCTCCCGAGAGATATGGGTTTCTCGTGGAAGGTTGCTATACAGTTGATTTGGATGAACCGACAAACTACAAAGATGCTTTATCAAGAATTGATAAAGATAAATGGCAGGAAGCCATGAACGCCGAGATGCAATCCATGTATGAAAACCAAGTTTGGGAACTTGTTGTGAAACCTCCTAGCTCCAAGCTAGTTGATTGCAAATGGCTTTTCAAGAAGAAAACCGACATACATGGAAACTTGGATACATACAAAGCTAGACTTGTAGCAAAAGGTTTCACTCAAACTCAAGGGGTTGATTATGATGAAACTTTCTCGCCAGTGGCAATGCTAAAGTCTATTAGGATATTATTTGCCATTGCTGCTCACTATGACTATGAAATATGGCAAATGGATGTCAAAACCGCTTTCCTAAATGGATATCTTGAGGAAGATGTCTATATGGTACAGCCCGAAGGTTTTGTTGATCCGAAAAATCCTAAAAAGGTATGCAAGTTGAAGAAATCAATCTACGGATTGAAACAAGCATCTAGAATGTGGAATCATCGCTTTAATGAAGAAGCAAAGAAATTTGGCTTCATTAAAAATGGTGATGAAGCTTGTGTGTACAAGAAGGCTAGTGGGAGCTCTATAATGTTCCTTGTGCTATATGTGGATGATATATTATTATTTGGGAATGATATTACCACAATGCAAGAAGTCAAAACTTGGCTAAAAAGTTGCTTCTCCATTAAGGATCTTGGAGAAGCACAATACATTTTGGGGATAGGAATCTATAGGAATAGATCCAAGAAATTGATAGGTTTAAGTCAAAGTACATACATTGATAAAATCTTGAAAAGGTTCAAGATGGAAAACTCTAAGAAAGGTTTGGTACCTATTCAAAGAGGAACCATTCTCAGTTCATCTCAGTGTCCTACCACGAAAGATGAACAAGAGAGAATGAAGAAAGTCCCATATGCATCCGCTATTGGGTCTATCATGTATGCAATGATATGTACTAGACCGGATATGTCATGCGCTCTAAGCTTGACAAGTAGATACCAGAACAACCCAGGAAACAGTCATTGGATTGCTGTTAAAAGTATATTGAAATACCTTAGGAGAACTAAGGATATGTTTCTAATATATGGGTCTGGTGAGGAGGAACTCGCTGTAAAAGGTTACGTGGACGCGAGTTTCCAAACTGATCGAGATGACTCTCGATCACAATCCGGTTATGTCTTCATGTTAAATGGTGGTGCGGTCTCTTGGAAGAGTTCGAAACAGGAGGTTGTTGCGTTATCCACTACAGAGTCGGAGTACATTGCCGCCTCACTGGCAGCTCAGGAAGCTGCATGGATGAAGAAATTCATCGACGACTTAGGAGTGGTCCCTTCCATTCAGGACCCTCTTGAGATCTTTTGTGACAACGAGGGTGCGATTGCTCAAATCAAGGAACCTCGTGCTCATCAAAAGACTCGTCACATTGAGCGGAGATTCAACTACATCAGGGATGAGGTTGAAAAGGGAAAGATATGTATTCACAAAGTTCACACAGATCATAATGTTGCGGATCCACTCACGAAGCTTTTACATGGGCCAAAACATGAGGGACATGTTTGTGCGTTAGGGCTTCGATATTCTAGTGATTGGAATTGATCTACTTTATGTATTGTAATGGAACGAATTAGTTCAAACTCATTAATATAATTATGGTATTAATTTAATTATGAGTCATGTTCCAATATAGCATATTTCATCCATGAATAAACTATTATTCTAAATTCCGTAGTTGATCACATTTGTGGGAACAAGTGTGAGGTTTAGACTATTATGAACTCAGATTGGTATACATTCATAAGTTGAATGTGGGGCAAGGCTGCAACCAAGGTTCATAGATATTTGTGGGAAACAAATATTGGAAGACCCGCTCTCAAGAATTACTGTATAGAACTTTTGTGGTTGATCACATGTAATCTTGAGTAAAGGCGAATATCATTGTATCCTCTGACCTGAGA
Source organism: Rutidosis leptorrhynchoides (assembly GCF_046630445.1). NCBI lineage: Eukaryota > Viridiplantae > Streptophyta > Magnoliopsida > Asterales > Asteraceae > Rutidosis > Rutidosis leptorrhynchoides. The sequence goes on from NC_092342.1 coordinate 220,261,078, forward strand.
TACATATTGGGTTCGGATATTCACCAAGTACTGTGCCTTGATTCTTTCCTTCGCTATTCTGAAACATGGTAGTACATAAGGAAGAACTCAGGTATATTACAAAGTGTATATCTAGGACGTATGTAGTCAAGATGGAATTTGTCCCTCTTATTCGTTGAGAGTCAGATGTCTAAGGCCTGAAAAGTTAAATCTATAAGAGAGTGATCACTCTGTATCTCTTGGATTTAACATGACATCTAGGACGAAAGGAAATAATGAAAGATTCACCTAATCATATTCGAGATGGGAACTCGAAAGGGATGATGTTATTGAATGGCACAAAGTCATAACATATTATGGGTGATGGACGGTGTGTTAGGCTGTATCCATCACTTGCATTAATTTCTTATGTTTTCTCGTGCAAGTGGGAGATTGAAGGTTTTTCGTATGCCCGAGAGACATATTAAATTAATGTGGCTAATATGTTTTGATCCAAGTCGGGTCATACCCAATAACAAGCTTACCAACACTTTATATGTATTTATTTTAACGGTTGGATTGTTAAATAAATACGCGACACTTGAACTTTAGAAAATCGGTTTTCTAAATTACAATCACTTGAGATAAATTATTTGGATAATTTATATATGATGTGGATTTAATTATTTATAGGTTTAAATAATTATGTTATGTTATATTTTATAAAATGGTTTATAAAATTATTGCAAGTAACAAATACATATTAGTTTTATACAAGTTTTTTTTATAAAATTTGTTACAAGTTTTATAAAAACACTCTTGTTATAAAATAATAGAAAGTGGGCAGATTTTGTAGCTCCAAGAAAGTCTATCCCATGCTCATTTTGTTGCTTTCCATAACACACCTCCATATAGACATGTCCCTTGACTAGTAGCAAGTAACACATGCAATTAAATCAAGTAAACCAAGAAAATAAACTACATTCTGCAGCTGCATTCAGCCGTGGGCTGTTTGGGACCAAAAGGGGTTCTCAAGTTCATCTTTGAAAGCTTGATTTCAAGTGTCAAAAATCCTAACCAATGTACTAAGTGTTGGTGTCAAGTTTGGGGTATAATCTCTTGAGGTTTCATGCTTTTGGAACTCCATTCATCATCATCTTTCTTGGTACCTGCTGTCCAGAATTTTGAGTACATAAAAGTGGGTTTCAAGCTAGATTAACAAGAGTGTTGAGGTTACAAAGTCTAGCCAAGGTTGAGGGTGATATTGGAGAAGCATAAGCTTGGTGTTTTCATCTTCAAATTCATCATTCTTGGAAGTAAATAACCTCCTAACTTGGAGAAGGTATAACTTCTAAATTACTATCTTGTAGTTTGTAAGCATATTATTTCACAACTTGATCCATGGGATTTAACTTTAAAATGGTTTAAAGATTAACAAGTTAAAAATGTAACTAACATGCTTCCGCTTTGATATGTTTCTTAAAAGGTTTTAAGTATCATGAAACTTGTTAAATCCCAACAGTTAACACATTAACGAGTTGTACACTTGAAGCTATACGCATCAAGGATGAGAACCGTGATGAACATCAAGCACCGAGACAACCGGAACTCTCCAAAACCCACTGTTTCTGTCCAACAGGGTCTGTTCAGCTGTTTCTGAACCAGACCAGTAGGTCTGGGCTGATCCCATCTTGATTTTTGGATAGAACTTTTCGAGTAGATAATCTTTCATTTAGGACTCGTCTTCATCCGAGTTACGGTTTAGGATTTATGGCCCCCCGATCGTCACTATGTCCGTTTAACGTTGTGCAGAAATTTCAGACCTACTCGCACTTATACCGTTGCCACGGTCAAACGAAGACGAGTTAGCTTCTGAAAATTTAACCACACGTAAGCGACTCATATACGGAGCCATAGCCACTGGCCTCACCTCTGTTCGGTTTGCGTAGAGGCCGTGGTGACTGACCGAAGTCAGCCTTTGTTTTAAACGACTTTCATAAACGAGTCTTACTTGTTACCTTTTGTTTAATGATGATTGATGATGACCCTTATGACCTTAATTACGTACTTGTAAACCTTTTGAGACGACTTATTGACTTAGTGCTATTTGACTTAGGTTGAGGACGTTTGGACCGTTACTTGCACACCACTTTCCGACTACTACCTTTCCGTTACTACTAATCATTGTGAGTTATAGCATTCCCTTTTTACTTTAACTTATTTTGGGAACTGAGAATGCATGCGGATTTTATGTTTTACATACTAGGCACGAGTACTTAAACTTTATATATGTGTGGGTTATATAACGGCAGAAACATTCCCTTTAGCTCGGTAACGTTTAATCATTGGTTTTTGAACCGTGAACGCGAATCTTAGATATGGATCCATAGGGTTTGACATCCCCACTCGGGCTAGTCGCGCTAGCATTTAACGAGTGTTTAATACTTCGAGGTTATACGCACTTGCCAAGTGCACTTTAAGGGGGTACATTAAACGTTAAGTTAGTTACCGGGTGCCCACGGTTAAGCATATACTTTTACATACTTTTGAAACGCTCGTTGTAGCACTGAAATCTCGTGGCCTACTTACATTACTGTTATACTTAAACTATAGCTCACCAACCTTTGTGTTGACCTTTTTAGGCATGTATTTTCTCAGGTGCTTGAAGTCGCTTCCGCTATCTTACTAGTCGTGCTGTAGAACCCGCTGCCTAGAGTTGTTATCGCATGACTACTTATCTTGCATTCAAACTTTTTACTTATGAACTTATGTTATGTAACGACCATTATGGTTACGTACACTTATTTAATGCTTCTACTTAGTGAAGCATACTTTTGATTTGTAAAAAAATTGACGTATGTTATGACGTCACTTTTATTAATGAATGCAAACTCTGTTTTGAAAACGCATATAGTACTTAACCTTGTAATGATCCTGTTGATGATGGTCCGTACATGATGATTTAGTACGGGGCGTCACATATGGCATGATCCACGGAGCCGGAAGTGCCATAGTATGTGCGAGTTTGCTGTGATGTGAACCACGGAGCAGGTAGCATCATGATACGTGTGTTGTAGTGTGAACCACGGAGTCGGTAGCACTATAGCACGAGTGTTGAGGTGTGAATCACGGAACCGGTATCGCCTCGACAAGAGTATGACTCGAGTTGTGTTGTGAACCACGAAGCCAGTAGCATCAAAGTCTGAACCAAGGAGCTGGTAGCACTATAAAATGAGGTGTGAACCACGGAGCCGGTAACACCAAAGTGTGAACCAAGGAGCCGGTAGCACTATAAAAGAGTATGACTCAAATGCGTAGTGACGTGAACCAAGGAGCCGGTAGCGTCATAGCATTACGTATGGTGTGAACCACGGAGCCGGTAGCACCATGACGCGTGTATGGTTAACCATATAGTTTGTGTAAGTATTGTAGTGTAGCATATTATATTTTGGCGTATATGCTATTGATTATGCTAGTTGCAGTATTGGAGGTTATTAGCTTTATACTTGGAGTTAGTATGCAAATTATATTGCTAGCATGTATGCGGTATTTGTGTAAGTATTGCAAGTAAGTAGATTATATATGTATATGTATAATTATTGCATTCACTAAGCTTTATGCTTACCCCTCTCGTTGTTTACCTTTTTATAGGTATTGTTGATGCGGAGTTACCTAGTTGATAGACTAGGGTTGATAGACATTGCTTAAGCTCGGAGGATTAGCTTTTGGATTATTTGAACGCGGATTGGGGATTTGGTAGTCCCCGGGATTATGCTCTTGGTATCGGGTTGGGTTATTGAGTCTTAACCCGTATTTTGTATGATGAGTCATTCGTGTACCAAGGGTTGCGATAAAACGTTTAATGTGTCGTTATGGCATTATGTATATTAATAAAACTTCTATTGTTTAAAGCTTGTAAAAATTGGGGTCCTATGTATTATGTCGAAATTAGAATCTGTAACGTCCTCCCAATAGGGTCTGGAAGAAATGTCACTAATATCAAATAAACCAACATATTATAATACGAGAACAATACTAAATGATAAAGTTAAACTTTATTGAGTACGCAGCGGAAGATGAAATGTCGTTACAATGATGGAAATTACAATAAAGTAATTGTTTCATATGCAAGAATAATAAATGCGATATCTCTTGATCCTAAGTCCAAGTAGCATCACATAAGCAGTAAGTAAGTAAGCTTGATCAAACAGCACCTGAGACAAAACATGCTAAAGTGTCAATCAAAAAAGTTGAGTGAAATCATAGGTTTAACAAAAGTAGTTGTTGTTGTTTTTAGACCACAAGATTTAGTTGTAAAGTTGATCTCTCGCAGGATCAAAAAGTTATGCCAAAGCGTGATATTTAGACTAAACGTTTAAGTTTGCCCCATGACAAGTTGTGTCTGTCCTTGTCGGTTTTAATTTCATTATCAAGTAATACAAAGACTTAGTCAAATGTATCGGGGACGTTACTCCCGATAGGCCTACCCCCAATAATTAAGCATGCTACAGCAATTAAAAATATCACTGTAGGGACTTAGTCGGACATAGTCGGGTATAGCATAGTTTAACAGTTTGGTACTTGTGTCTAAAGTGTAAAAAAAGTAAAAACAGCATGTGTCTCACCCCAAGTAAAGCAAGTAAGTTATGCACTGTAGAAAGTGAGGCTATGAAGTTCACCTTAGTAAGTAGAGAGAGAGTTATTCCTCGGAATAGAGAGTTGAACGAGTGAGCAGGAAAGTCAACCTATTGACATTTAAGAGTAGTTAAGTGTTTTGCCCATGTTTGAGTTTAAGTACGTGTTTATGTATAATTTGTTTCACTAAGTTTCTATTCCTAGTAAGTTTCTATTTTTAGAAAGTTTCCATTTTTTTTAGTAGGTTCCCTATTTTTGTAAGTTTCTATACTTAGAAAGTTTCTACTTAAAGAGTGTTTTCCATTTTTAGGATACTTGTCGTATTAGATAAGCTTCCAATCACCTCTTTCCCTTCAAATGGCCATTTCAGATCTAGGAGCTTGAGCCATAGGACCCTTTAAATCGAAAATCCAAACCCTCTGCCTAGAGTCTCGTAGAAACCATTCGTCAAGAAAGTTCGAAGATCTATACATCTCTAATACATATCCCAAAATGTCTTTACGTGTTATAATATAAGTAATAGGTTTTAGATGTTAATAATAGTAACAGTGTATACATGTTATTTAATAGTATAAGTAGTATTAGGGTTTCATTAATTAGGGTTAGTTAATTAAAGTGGTATTTTAATGATTAGGGTTTGTAATAAATGACTAAGGTTTAATTAATGTCCTAGGGTTTAGGTTTAACTAATTAGGTTTAGGTTAAAGTTAATTTAAAGTTTTAATAATATATGTACAATATATGTGTCGTGTATATATATTGTAAATTTATTTAAACAAGATAACTTTAAAATATAAATTTATTAATTTAATATGTCTAATAGTTATCTTATTAAGTAAGTTAATGATTTTTATAAAAATTTATGAAAAAGTTCGGATTTATTTTATATGGAAACTTCAAAAATTGTTTTAACCATATCTAACTCAATTTTAGTCCAAATCGCATGATATTTATATGCATTTTGATTGGTTTTGAAAGGGGAATCCAAATATGAACTCAAAACAAGAGAATAAGACATTTTCAGTTTCTGGAAAATTAGTGTTTTAATAAATACGAATTTAGTCATACTTAAAACAAGGTTAGCAAGCTTAATAACTAAAGATACTTGTTATACTCTAATTAATTTTAATAAGTGACTATATATTCAATTAATGAGATTTGATTAGGTTTAAATAAATTAGAGTTAGATATTTAGGGTTTGTAGATTATACATTAAATATTTATTTTTTTTAATCGACATATATGTATGTATATATATATATATATATATATATATATATATATATTTTTTTTTTTTACATGAACAATATAATTGTATATGATCTAGTGTGAATGTAATTATGAATATAACATGAATTGAAAGTAAACTTTAAGAGTTTTGGATCTAGGGTTTTACCTTGATGAAGATCTATGAAGATTAACAAGAAAAAGTTGATGAACACTTGAAGATGAAGATCAAACCCTTGAAGATTTGAAGAACACCTTGAAGATCTTCGAAGAATACAAAGAACACGATGAAGATTGCTTGAAAACCCTTGAAGATCTTGTTGAAGAATTTTGATGGTGATGGTTGGGGATTTCGGTCCTCTTGGCCGAAATTAAGAGAGAGGGGAGAGAGATTGGGGAGAGAGATTTGGGAAAGAGATTTGGTACATGTTTAGCTTTAGCATAGGCCTCTATTTATAGGGGGGATTGGAGCATTCTAGAATTAGGGTTTAGTTAGGTTTTCTTAGGGAATAAGTTAGGGTTTAAGGGGGATGTATTTTGGGCCGAATTTGGGAGGGTATAATGGGCATTTTACCCCTTTTATTTTCGGCTAGGGTTTAGGGGAAGGAGGTGGAACCTTTTTTACTTTAGTCCTTGTACTTTAATTTAGCTTAAATGGTTCCTTAATTATCCAAGTTTGATTATTTATATGTACAAAGTTTAAGGTTATTTATTTTGTTCACAAAGGTTTATTAACCCATTATTTTTATCTTTTATTAACTTGTCGTTTATCACACAAAGTTAATTATACGTTTTATAATTTTTTTTAACGCTTAACAATTATTGATTAAGGTTTAATTGTTAAGTTTAATTATATTGTTTGGTCAAATTAGATGATGAAAGGATATATAAATGTTAGAAATTTGAGGGTCGTTATAGTACCTCCCCGTTATTGAAAACTTCGTCCCGAAGTTTTAGGTAGAGTTCTCGTTAGCATCAGCAGTTGAGAAGAGATGGAAGTATTTCCGTATCATTTGGTCTTCGCATTCCCATGTATGTTAGGGGATACTACGCGAATCCCAAAGGATTTTAACAATAGAGTTTGATTTTCACGTTCCCTGGTACAATCGGGGCCCTTTCGTGAATTCCAATAAGTGTTAACAATAAGTATATTGTTTTATTTACACGTTTGATCTCATGATCCTTAACCTTATTAGGTCGTTTACAAAGTGCATTAAATGCGGAGATTTTTCCAAGGAATAACAAGAGTGTCGTTTGACTAGTTTTCCTTTAAAAGGAAAGATGATGCTATATCAGCATGAAATGTATCGTTGAGCTCATTAAGATTTTGAGTTTTTATGCCGCAATAGTAGGGTAGATAAAATAGAGTAGAGTGCGTAAAGATTTTAGTTACGTGGTTTGATGTATGGCTGGTGTTTGTTAGAGATAGTACCAGCTTCAAGTTGCGAAAGGTAACCATAATATCTTTAGTTTTCAAGAGATGTCTAATAGATAAATGAGACATTAGTTGAGGATTCATTGACCTCAGGATAATACGAGTGATTAAATGAAAGACATCGTTCAGTATACATGAGAACTTGTCTTTAGAAATAGTTTCAGAATGTAGCTTCAAGATTTATGATTTCAGCTTCATGTCGAATCATAGATCTAGACTTGACTAGAATAACATCTGGTTGCAATCCAAGAAGGAAGAAATGTGTAGAGTATCTTCATAAATGTTTAAGGTAACTTCTTCAGAGTAAGAAAAGTGTTTTCGCACAAATGGCGAGTCGGTCTATTATTTACTTACGAGTTTAAACGCAGATTCGAATAAATGTGAATCATTGTTTATAGGATGAAGGAACCTCTGCTTCTTTGTTCGAAAGATCGTAGAATTGATGTTTACGAGAGCGTTGTAGTTTATCCATGAAATACTGGAAGTAGAAACTTCTTAATGATTAGCATAGCAAGGAAGAGATGACGTACGTAAAGAGGTAAGTCTCGTTCTTACATGGAGAATGAGAATAAAGGTGATCCAAACGCATTGGAGAGCAGTACGAAAGTTTTAATAATGAGCCAAAGTAATTTTTGAAAAGTTGCGACATTTGATATAACAATATAAATGAAGCGGAGCTATTAGTAAGACTTGAGTTATGTACAACACGTACTATTTTACGTGAAATAATTTGAACAATACGAAAAAGAGTTGATTAAAAGAATGTTTAATTTAATAAAACAAAGGTAAATTGATAAAAATGCGAAAGTATTTATACTATTAGTGAAAGTAATTTTAGAGAAGGTAACGAAATGATATTCATAGTAAAACTAGGGTTACGTAAAATTTGTAAAGTAATTTCGATTTAATCAAAGTGGAAATTTGTAGAAGCGAAAGTATAATTTGATATGTACTAGTCAAAGTACGTAAAGTTAAATTTATGTATAAGATTTTATAAATCGCATAAGTGAAAAATCATTTTTATAAATTCCGAGATAGCTTGAAAATAAAGACTCGTGTAAGAAATCTTTGGAAAACAGGATATTTGTATTTAAGAGTTTATTGGTTTGAGAAAAATTGATTGAAGATTTTAAAATTCTGGAGGATAATTGTGTAATAATTGTTTCGAGGTAGTGAAAACTAATGAATTGACTTTTATCAGGGCATGAGTCCTTGGACTCAGAATGTTAACGTTAAAGTAAGAAGGATGATAATGTGATTATCATCAAATGAGTAAATCCCTCGGATTTAGAGTTATATATGTAAGGACTTCAAATAAGATTTACAACTTTGAATCGTTCGAGTGATAGTGAGAGTTCGAGAACTCAGTATGAGTAATCTGACAGTCGCATAGTCAGGTATAAATAAATGCTAAAGCAGTGGCTTTCAACTATGTAATGATCGTTTGAATTCAGCCCTAATCGGCACTAGAGGAGGATACGTTAAAGTATGATGGAATCGTTTCAGTTGTTACAGCAGTTCTTCAGATGTAGTGATCACAACTTGAGATAGTGTATTTCACCTTTGATTTTCGAGTTGACAATGATCGATTATTGTTTGAGTATGACACCATTACTTGCATGGTGCCAAGTTGTCTACTATAAGTAAATGCACGAGTGCAGAAGTTTCTTGACTATAATAGTCAAAACGATACACGTATGGAGGTTCCATTCTTCAAAAGATTATGCGTATGAGATATTTATCATCCCGATATAGAAAATGTAATAGCGAACATGGTGTTTGTGATATCGACGTTTGAGGGTTCAAATGACATAGGTTTATAAAATTCACATGTAAATTTACACCAAAAATGTAATAACAGAGAGGATCTGGTTATAACAAGTGATGATTAAGTATCAATAATCAAGAGATATCCATTTAGGATAAATGAATGTAAAATCTCAAGGTTCTATTGTTCACATCCTTTGTGGTATATGAAAGATCATTAAATGAGTATGAGATAGATAGATTGTTTGATTAGAATGAGTTTTTTGTATATCTACAAGTATTGAGATGATCATTTTTCTCCTTTCATGCCCTTGCATTTGGGTTTTTGAACAGATAGCTTGAGAGTTTTTCTTTGATTCACTTTCTATTCCATACGTCATGATATTGGAATATTCCTATGAATTACCGAAATATAATCACGTTGGCCACCGTCATTATATTTCACTAATTCATATTTCCATTTCATTATCACTTCATAAGGTCAGGATATGTGATCAATGATGATTTATAGTGTGTTAGGGATAGCGGTAATCTTAGCTGGATCGACAACATGTCGGTTTTAAGCCAAAACTTGCACTTGGAAAAGTTTGCGTAGAGTTGTTCTTTTTCTTAAGAATTCAAGAATAAATTTCCAAATGTTGCTCATGTTCACTCTTGGAGAAGATCGAAATGTCATCCATGAAAACAGTTACGAATTTGTCGAGTTATGGTTGGCTAGTTTTACGTTGCAGTCTTTATAGACTTGGTCAACTTTCATAATTTTGAAAGTTATGGAAGTTGTGGAAGTTAGGAAATGGACGTGGTCAAACGAGAAAGTTATGAAACATCGTGGTAAGAGTCGGTGCAGTTGGACGAACAATGATTCTTCACTTCATAAGGGTGTATAGAAGTTTGATAAATCTGATAGGTCATAAGTTTGAAAAATTTTAAGCGAGATAAAGATGAATGTGATATAAATGAAACACTTTATATTATTAAGAATGAGGCATCGAATAAGCCTTTATTACACGATTCGGAATTAGAAATAGTCTAAGGCATAGCATTTACATGGATAAGAATTTGGAAAGATAACTTAAGATTGAAGTAGTCTTCATATTCCTTCTTTTTGTCCTCAACCTTCTTCGTAAACTTCTCAACTTTCTCATTCTTCGCCTTTTGTTTCTCATGTAGAAACTTGAGATTATCATAAAGATTAGAAACTTCATTGTTGATTACATGGTACTTGTGGTCCTTTATAGAAAGTCGATTATTCACGCGGTTTTCCTCCATCTTTAATCTAAGGTCAACATCTTCTCTTAGGTAGGAGAGAGATTGCTTCCCCCATCGGGTATTTCTATCACCTTCATACTTCACCAACTTTATCTCTTTCTTTAGTTCAGCATTTTCCTCCATGAACTTCTTGATCGCTAGGTCTTTTTCCTTTATTTGAACATCGATCCTTGCAATATGGCAAATTAGGTCATCGGTTGTTTTTCGCAGATTCATGAGCTCGTACTTGGCATTCAACTTCATCGTAGGAAGGAGTTCGGGATCTTTTATTTGACGGGCCAGTTTCTTCAAGACGTTTCCCCTTGCCTTCCGGTCTTGGAGTCGGATGGTGATCGGGAGAATTAGGTAAAGTATCCGGGCTATAGTTTGGTGAGGGAGGACCTCCAAAGCCATAAGGTGGACCTTTGACTGGTCTTTCAGTGGAAGACCTTTTAGTATCTTTTTCGGTTGGCTTGAAAAGATTCATTTTGGTCGCTTGGTAAGAATTAGACATCCTAACATTAGGAAGGAGATTTTTTTATCAGTTTTAAGATAAGATTGTAAAGCATATGTTTTAAGATTACAAGGCAATCCTAAGTGCTTTAAAGTCTAAGGCAGGAAAGGTTATAGTTTCCTAGATTGCTAAGGCACCCTAGCTAATAAGTAAGGCACACATAAAAATGCAATCCTGGTTCTCTATAACAGCCTGGTTATGCTCTGATACCAATCTGTAACGTCCTCCCAATAGGGTCTGGAAGAAACGTCACTAATATCAAATAAACCAACATATTATAATACGAGAACAATACTAAATGATAAAGTTAAACTTTATTGAGTACGCAGCGGAAGATGAAATGTCGTTACAATGATGGAAATTACAATAAAGTAATTGTTTCATATGCAAGAATAATAAATGCAATATCTCTTGATCCTAAGTCCAAGTAGCATCACATAAGCAGTAAGTAAGTAAGCTTGATCAAACAGCACCTGAGACAAAACATGCTAAAGTGTCAACCAAAAAGGTTGAGTGAAATCATAGGTTTAACAAAAGTAGTTGTTGTTGTTTTTAGACCACAAGATTTAGTTGTAAAGTTGATCTCCCGCAGGATCAAAAAGTTATGCCAAAGTGTGATATTTAGACTAAACATTTAAGTTTGCCCCATGACAAGTTGTGTCTGTCCTTGTCGGTTTTAATTTCATTATCAAGTAATACAAAGACTTAGTCAAATGTATCGGGGACGTTACTCCCGATAGGCCTACCCCCAATAATTAAGCATGCCGCAGCAATTAAAAATTATCACTGTAGGGACTTAGTCGGACATAGCCTGGTATAGCATAGTTTAACAGTTTGGTACTTGTGTCTAAAGTGTAAAAAGTAAAAACAGCATGTGTCTCACCCCAAGTAAAGTAAGTAAGTTATGCACTGTAGAAAGTGGGGCTATGAAGTTCACCTTAGTAAGTAGAGAGAGAGTTATTTCTCGGAATAGAGAGTTGAAGGAGTGAGCAGGAAAGTCAACCTATTGACATTTAAGAGTAGTTAAGTGTTTTGCCCATGTTTGAGTTTAAGTACGTGCTTATGTATAATTTGTTTCACTAAGTTCTATTCCTAGTAAGTTTCTATTTTTAGAAAGTTTCCATTTTTTTAGTAGGTTCCCTATTTAAGTAAGTTTCTATACTTAGAAAGTTTCTACTTAAAGAGTGTTTTCCATTTTTAGGATACTTGTCGTATTAGATAAGCTTCCAATCACCCCTTTCCCTTCAAATGGCCATTTCAGATCTAGGGGCTTGAGCCATAGGACCCTTTAAATCGAAAATCCAAACCCTCTGCCTAGAGTCTCGTAGAAACCATTCGTCAAGAAAGTTCGAAGATCTATACATCTCTAATACATATCCCAAAATGTCTTTACGTGTTATAATATAAGTAATAGGTTTTAGGTGTTAATAATAGTAACAGTGTATACATGTTAATTAATAGTATAAGTAGTATTAGGGTTTCATTAATTAGGGTTAGTTAATTAAAGTGGTATTTTAATGATTAGGGTTTGTAATAAATGACTAAAGTTTAATTAATGTCCTAGAGTTTAGGTTTAATTAATTAGGTTTAGGTTAAAGTTAATTTGGAGTTTTAATAATATATGTACAATATATGTGTCGTGTATATATATTGTAAATTTATTTAAACAAGATAACTTTAAAATATAAATTTATTAGTTTAATATGTCTAATAGTTATCTTATTAAGTAAGTTAATAATTTTTATAAAAATTTATGAAAAAGTTCGGATTTATTTTATATGGAAACTTCAAAAATTGTTTTAACCATATCTAACTCAATTTTAATCCAAATCGCATGATACTTATATGCATTTTGATTGGTTTTGAAAGGGGAATCCAAATATGAACTCAAAATAAGAGAATAAGACTTTTTCAGTTTTTGAAAAATTAGTGTTTTAATAAATACGAATTTAGTCATACTTAAAACAAGGTTAGCAAGCTTAATAACTAAAGATACTTGGTATACTCTAATTAATTTTAATAAGTGACTATATATTCAATTAATGAGATTTGATTAGGTTTAAATAAATTAGGGTTAGATATTTAGGGTTTGTAGATTATACATTAAATATTTATTTTTTTTAATCGACATATATGTATGTATATATATATTTTATTTTATTTACATGAACAATATAATAGTATATGATCTAGTATGAATGTAATTATGAATATAACATGAATTGAAAGTAAACTTTAAGAGTTTTGGATCTAGGATTTTACCTTGATGAAGATCTATGAAGATTAACAAGAAAAAGTTGATGAACACTTGAAGATGAAGATCAAACCCTTGAAGATTTGAAGAACACCTTGAAGATCTTCGAAGAATACGAAGAACATGATGAAGATTGCTTGAAAATCCTTGAAGATCTTGTTGAAGAATTTTGATGGTGATGGTTGGGGATTTCGGTCCTCTTGGCCGAAATTAAGAGAGAGGGGAGAGAGATTTGGGAGAGAGATTTGTGAATGAGATTTGGTACATGTTTAGCTTTAGCCTAGGCCTCTATTTATAGGGAGGATTGGAGCATTCTAGAATTAGGGTTTAGTTAGGTTTTCTTAGGGAATAAGTTAAAGTTTAGGGGGGATGTATTTTGGGCCGAATTTGGGAGGGTATAATGGGCATTTTACCCCTTTTATTTTTGACTAGGGTTTAGGGGAAGGAGGTGGAACCTTTTTCACTTTAGTCCTTGTACTTTAATTTAGCTTAAATGGTTCCTTAATTATCCAAGTTTAATTATTTAAATGTACAAAGTTTAAGGTTATTTATTTTGTTCACAAAGGTTTATTAACCCATTATTTTTATCTTTTATTAACTTGTCGTTTATCACACAAAGTTAATTATACGTTTTATAATTTTTTTTTAACGCTTAACAATTATTGATTAAGGTTTAATTGTTAAGTTTAATTATATTGTTTGGGCAAATTAGATGATGAAAGGATATATAAATGTTGGAAATTTGAGGGTCGTTATAGAATCAGACCTTAGTTGAGGCCGCGCCACGGGTGGCTTAGTCGCGCCGCGGGAACTAGTGTAAATCGTTAACAATCATTTTGAAAGCTACTGACCTTCAGCTCCCAGCGTGAGCCGCGTCGCGGCTGGAGAGTGGCGCACCGCGCCTAGGTGCAGGCTGAAATGTTTTGTTTTAAAAAAAATGCGAAGATTTTGATTAAATGGTTTTGAGGTCGTTTGTAATGACCCAACTTTTTCGACTTACTTTTGTGCTTTGTGTTTTCGCGAAACTGCGTATTTGTGAGTACTGAGCTATATTATACTCTGGGAACTCCCTACATGTTGATTACTTTCATCTATATGTTAAAACATATCATTAAGTATGTAGGATATTTAACTTAACCCCCGGAAGCCTTTATGACCGTTAGTGTTACTTGACGTATTTAACGAACTGCGTACTGCGTACACGTTTAACTTTTGTCGTAATCGGAATATTATGACTACGAAATACTAATTGTTATTTTATAATAACAATTACTTGGATTTTTGGATGCTTAATTACGCTTAGTAATTTACTAGAGCACACTAGTTAGTCTTGTTGGACTTTCTACCTTGTTGGACCTTAGCCCACCCTACACTAGTTAGTGGACTATTTATGAAACAACCCAACCCGTATTCCATACGATAAATTTTTTTTTTTAAATAATACACATTTACGCGCCAATTAAATATGTAAACCATTCCACACGTTTCGTTAAAACATACAACAAGTTTAGTGTTTACAAAAGGCACAAAGGCCATTACGAATGTGATACAAGTTTGACCAATACAAAAATGATAGTTTTAAACCAAACAACACATCGAGCATGGTTTGGGACTAAACTACCCAAAACGCTAGGCCAACTTCCAAAAGCTCCATCATAACATTATCAAGGGACACCTAGTGCCCAACAACCCCCTTGCCCTTGTCCACACCTGCATCTAAAAAGATAAACAACGAGAGGGGTAAGCTAATGCTTAGTGAGTGCAACAATTATACGTTTACATATACAACCTACTTACTTGCAATCACTTACGCATTTACCGCATACATGCTAGCATTATAAGTAATCATACCATCACAAGTATAACACTAAACCTTCCACCATACGAGCTAGCATAACAATAGCATATAGTTTAAACAATATAATATGCTACGATCCACACACATACACAACCATGGTTGACCAAACGAACGAGGGAACGGTGTTTAAAGACCGTCGGAGTTCATAACAACCATTAGTGCACTTAACACTTCATACACTAACCCCACGGATGGCATCTTAACACGTCGATACTTCACCCTGGGTGGTGCCTTAACACTTCGACACTCCACCCCGAGTGGTGTCTTAGCACATCGACACTTCACTCGTTACATCTCTCGGAGTGGCATCTTAACACATCAATACTTCACTCCCGAGTGGTGTCTTAACACATCGACACTTCACTCGCCACGTGAGGAGTGGTGTCTTAACACGTCGACACTTCACAACTCAACTACACAAATAAATACATCATATATGCACGCATATAATTATTCCACTCACCTTAATACTTCGGTGATGATTATGAACTTTCGAAACTTCAAGGCAACGTACCTAATACATAAGTACACATTTAATTACACAACTAGTGGAACTTACCACTCCACATATCACTTGAGCATTTAATGATCCATTTGCATTAAATAGCTCACCCACCTCAAAACCGTCCATAAATGGCCAAGACTCATATTAAACCACTAAAGCTAGTGATTTAAGTCTACTAACATTAATTAATCACAACTTAGGGTAATTCATACCCATTTCACCCAAACTAGGTCAACATTACCCCTTTTGACCCATTTTAACACTCTTTCAACATTAAACAAGTGTTTTAAAACTTAACAACACCATTAATACTTACAAATCTTAAATCATAAGGCCAAACCCTAGGTTATAGCTATTTAAGATTTCCTTTCACCCACATAACCCAAGTTCACCCATTTTAACCCCAAATGGGTCATACAAGTCTCTAGTAACCAAAACCCTAGCCATTAACCAAATTTAGAGTTAGAACTTACCGAGACTATCAACGGGTAGCTAGAGACAAGAGCAACAACTTTAATTCTTGCACCAAAGATCAACCCTCAATCCTTCACTCTCAAATCTCACCTTTAATTCAATTGGGTTTTAAGTTTTGGGAGAGAAAATAGAAAGAAAAGGGAAAAGAATTTGAATTAAATGAACTAGTGGTGCAGATTTATTGCTCCAATCTGATCCATACATCAAATTACCAAATTGCCCTTCAAAACTGGTAAAAAGATCTAAGTTCGGAACCTGTCCAGCAGAATTGCCGCGGCGCGGCCGGTTCGTCACGGCGTGACATACAACATAAAAATTGACCCTTCTTAACTCAACTTCTATTCCTGGTTTGCTTGCTTTGCCGCGGCGCGAACCACTTTGTCGCGGCGCGGCCTAACGCTGTATCTGGGCAGCTCGACCAACTTAACCAAATTTCTACTTTATTTAATTTGTACATTCCAAACCCGCATCCTATATTCACCTAACCTTCCACAACAGTCTCACAAGACTAAACGCTATCAAACCCCACATATAGACTTACATATGCACACATTATCAAGTATACATATATATTTATCTACACATATATTCATACATTTACGCATAAGCTAACGAGTTATAAGCGTACAAATGATTAAGTATGTACCTTTCGATACGTACGGGAAAAACAGGATGTTACAACTCTCCCCCACTTGAATCGGAGCGCGTCCTCGCAATCCAAGCCGCATGACAAGCCGGAAGATAGACCAAGACAAACTCTTCGGATTCCCATGTAAACTCGGAACCCTTTTGCTGTCGCCATTGCACCTTGAAAGTTCTAATTTCCTTGTTTCGCAACATCTTAACCTTCTCATCAAGGATTGCAACCGGTTCTTCCGCATACTCTAGCTTGTTATTCAACGTAATCTCATCTAAAGGCACCCAAGTCGAGTCATTCGCAAGACACTTACGAAGATGGGAAACATGAAACGTGTTATGGATTCCCGCAAGTTCTTCGGGTAACTCTAGTCGATAAGCAACCTCACCAACACGTGCCAAAACCTTGAAAGGACCAATAAACAGAGGAGCTAACTTTCCTTGCTTTCGAAACCGAATAACACCCTTCCATGGAGAAAACTTAAGCATCACCATGTCACCTTCTTGAAACTCAATCGTTCTCCTACCTTTATCGGCATAAGACTTTTGTCTATCTTGCGCCGCTTTAAGTCGAGCCCGAATCATCTCAATTTTACTATTTGTCTCCAAAACCAAATCGGAACTTCCGATTTCTCGTTGACCCACTCTCCCCAACAAATGGGAGTTCGACACCTACGCCCATATAGCATCTCATAAGGTGGCATTCCAATACTAGTGTGGTAACTATTATTGTATGAGAATTCCACCAAGGGTAAGTGCTCATCCCAACTTCCTCCAAAATTAATAATACACGCCCTTAACATATCCTCTAACGTTTGGTTCATACGCTCGGTTTGACCGTCCATTTGAGGATGATACGCCGTGCTCATTTTCAATTGAGTACCCATATCTTCATGAAACTTGTTCCAAAACCGGGACGTAAAACGAGTATCTCGATCCGAAACAATAGATATAGGAACCCCATGTCTCGATATCACCTCCTTGATAAACAACTTGGATAAAGTCTCTGATGATATCGTTTCCCGAATGGGAAGAAACAAAGCACTTTTCGTCAATCGATCAACTATCACCCAAATCGTATCATATTGGGTTCTCGCAGTCTTCGGTAACTTAGTAATGAAGTCCATGGTAATGTGCTCCCATTTCCATTTTGGGACTTCCAAGGGTTGTAACTTACCTTACGGCTTTTGGTGTTCGGCTTTAACTTGCAAACACGTGACGCATTGTTCAACATACTTAACCACATCACGTTTCATACCGGGCCACCAATAATCTTTCTTCAAGTCATAGTAAATCTTTGTTACACCCGGATGAATGGAATACTTTGACTTATGTGCTTCATCTAGTAGCACTTGTCGGTTACCACCCATCTTAGGTACCCACACTCTTCCTTGAAACGACAATAAACCACGCGAGCCCATAGTAATGAACTCCGTTTGTCCCACAATCCACTCTTCATGCTTGTTGTGAACATACGCTTCTATTTGAATCTCACCAAGCTTTTCAAGGAAATCGTTAGTAATAATCATGCGTAACGATACTACTCGTATCGCCGGATGTTGACTCTTTCGACTCAACGCATCCACGACCACGTTCGCCTTTCCCGGATGGTAAAGTATCTCACAATCATAATCCTTTACCACATCCATCCACCTACGTTGACGATAACTCAAGTCTCGTTGAGTAAAGAGATGTTTCAAACTCTTATGGTCCGAATAAATCGTACACTTGACACCATACAAGTAGTGGTGCCAAATTTTCAATGCATGAACCACCGCCGCCAATTCCAGATCGTGAGTCGGGTATCTCTTTTCGTGTTCCTTTAATTGTCGAGAGGCGTAAGCAATGACTTTACCTCTTTGCATCAAAACACACCCGAGCCCATTTAAAGAAGCATCACAATAAACCGTCATGTCTTCTACCCCTTCTGGCAACACTAACACCGGAGCTTGACACAATTTCTCTTTTAACAATTGAAAAGCGATTTCTTGCTCGTTCTCCCAATTGAACCTTACGTTCTTCCTCGTCAATTTAGTCAAAGGAGAAGCAATCTTAGAAAAGTCTTGGATGAACCGACGATAATAACCAGCCAATCCGAGAAAGCTTCGAATTTCCGTATGTAGTGACCCGAACTTTTCCATGTTTATATATATTAATTGATATTGATATTTACATGATTAAATGTTTCCAACATGTTAAGCAATCAAACTTGTTAAGACTTGATTAATTGAAATAGGTTTCATATAGACAATTGACCACCCAAGTTGACCGGTGATTCACGAACGTTAAAACTTGTAAAAACTATATGATGACATATATATGGTTATATATATAGTTAACATGATATTATGATAAGTAAACATATCATTAAGTATATTAACAATGAACTACATATGTAAAAACAAGACTACTAACTTAATGATTTTGAAACGAGACATATATGTAACGATTATCGTTGTAACGACATTTAATGTATATATATCATATTAAGAGATATTCGTACATCATAATATCATGATAATATAATAATTTAAAATCTCTTTTGATATTATAAACATTGGGTTAACAACATTTAACAAGATCGTTAACCTAAAGGTTTCAAAACAACATTTACATGTAACGACTAACGATGACTTAACGACTCAGTTAAAATGTATATACATGTAGTGTTTTAATATGTATTCATACACTTTTGAAAGACTTCAAGACACTTATCAAAATACTTCTAATTAACAAAAATGCTTACAATTACATCCTCGTTCAGTTTCATCAACAATTCTACTCGTACGCACCCGTATTCGTACTCGTACAATACGCAGCTTTTAGATGTATGTACTATTGGTATATACACTCCAATGATCAGCTCTTAGCAGCCCATGTGAGTCACCTAACACATGTGGGAACCATCATTTGGCAACTAGCATGAAATATCTCATAAAATTACAAAAATATGAGTAATCATTCATGACTTATTTACATGAAAACAAAATTACATATCCTTTATATCTAATCCATACACAAACGACCAAAAACACCTATAAACACTTTCATTCTTCAATTTTCTTCATCTAATTGATCTCTCTCAAGTTCTATCTTCAAGTTCTAAGTGTTCTTCATAAATTCCAAAAGTTCTAGTTTCATAAAATCAAGAATACTTTCAAGTTTGCTAGCTCACTTCCAATCTTGTAAGGTGATCATCCAACCTCAAGAAATCTTTGTTTCTTACAGTAGGTTATCATTCTAATACAAGGTAATAATAATA
The DNA here is from genome assembly GCF_046630445.1 of Rutidosis leptorrhynchoides. NCBI lineage: Eukaryota > Viridiplantae > Streptophyta > Magnoliopsida > Asterales > Asteraceae > Rutidosis > Rutidosis leptorrhynchoides. The sequence goes on from NC_092342.1 coordinate 220,280,851, forward strand.
TTCAAACTTTGGTTCAATTTCTATAACTATAACAATCTTATTTCAAGTGATGATCTTGAACTTGTTTTCGTGTCATGATTTTGCTTCAAGAACTTCGAGCCATCCAAGGATCCATTGAAGCTAGATCCATTTTTCTCTTTTCCAGTAGGTTTATCCAAGGAACTTAAGGTAGTAATGATGTTCATAACATCATTCGATTCATACATATAAAGCTATCTTATTCGAAGGTTTAAACTTATAATCACTAGAACATAGTTTAGTTAATTCTAAACTTGTTCGCAAACAAAAGTTAATCCTTCTAACTTGACTTTTAAAATCAACTAAACACATGTTCTATATCTATATGATATGCTAACTTAATGATTTAAAACCTGAAAACACGAAAAACACCGTAAAACCGGATTTACGCCGTCGTAGTAACACCGCGGGCTGTTTTGGGTTAGTTAATTAAAAACTATGATAAACTTTGATTTAAATGTTGTTATTCTGAGAAAATGATTTTTATTATGAACATGAAACTATATCCAAAAATTATGGTTAAACTCAAAGTGGAAGTATGTTTTCTAAAATGGTCATCTAGACGTCGTTCTTTCGACTGAAATGACTACCTTTACAAAAACGACTTGTAACTTATTTTTCCGACTATAAACCTATACTTTTCTGTTTAGATTCATAAAATAGAGTTCAATATGAAACCATAGCAATTTGATTCACTCAAAACGGATTTAAAATGAAGAAGTTATGGGTAAAACAAGATTGGATAATTTTTCTCATTTTAGCTACGTGAAAATTGGTAACAAATCTATTCCAACCATAACTTAATCAACTTGTATTGTATATTATGTAATCTTGAGATACCATAGACACGTATACAATGTTTCGACCTATCATGTCAACACATCTATATATATTTCGGAACAACCATAGACACTCTATATGTGAATGTTGGAGTTAGCTATACAGGGTTAAGGTTGATTCCAAAATATATATAGTTTGAGTTGTGATCAATACTGAGATACGTATACACTGGGTCGTGGATTGATTCAAGATAATATTTATCGATTTATTTCTGTACATCTAACTGTGGACAACTAGTTGTAGGTTACTAACGAGGACAGCTGACTTAATAAACTTAAAACATCAAAATATATTAAAAGTGTTGTAAATTTATTTTGAACATACTTTGATATATATGTATATATTGTTATAGGTTCGTGAATCAACCAGTGGTCAAGTCTTACTTCCCGAAGAAGTAAAAATCTGTGAAAGTGAGTTATAGTCCCACTTTTAAAATCTAATATTTTTGGGATGAGAATACATGCAGGTTTTATAAATGATTTACAAAATAGACACAAGTACGTGAAACTACATTCTATGGTTGAATTATCGAAATCGAATATGCCCCTTTTTATTAAGTCTGGTAATCTAAGAATTAGGGAACAGACACCCTAATTGACGCGAATCCTAAAGATAGATCTATTGGGCCTAACAAACCCCATCCAAAGTACCGGATGCTTTAGTACTTCGAAATTTATATCATATCTGAAGGGTGTCCCGGAATGATGGGGATATTCTTATATATGCATCTTGTTAATGTCGGTTACCAGGTGTTCACCATATGAATGATTTTTATCTCTATGTATGGGATGTGTATTGAAATATGAAATCTTGTGGTCTATTATTATGATTTGATATATATAGGTTAAACCTATAACTCACCAACATTTTTGTTGACGTTTTAAGCATGTTTATTCTCAGGTGATTATTAAGAGCTTCCGCTGTCGCATACTTAAATAAGGACGAGATTTGGAGTCCATGCTTGTATGATATTGTGTAAAAACTGCATTCAAGAAACTTATTTTGTTGTAACATATTTGTATTGTAAACCATTATGTAATGGTCGTGTGTAAACAGGATATTTTAGATTATCATTATTTGATAATCTACGTAAAGCTTTTTAAACCTTTATTGATGAAATAAAGGTTATGGTTTGTTTTAAAATGATTGCAGTCTTTGAAAAACGTCTCATATAGAGGTCAAAACCTCGTAACGAAATCAATTAATATGGAACGTTTTTAATCAATAAGAATGGGACATTTCAGTTGGTATCAGAGCGTTGGTCTTAGAGAACCAGAAAATTTGCATTAGTGTGTCTTATCGAGTTTGTTAGGATGCATTAGTGAGTCTGGACTTCGACCGTGTTTTCTTTAAAAATGATTGCTTAACATTTTTGTTGGAAACTATATATTTTTAACATATGAATATTATGTGATATATTAATCTCTTATCGTGTTTGATATTATGTGATAGATGTCTACCTCTAGAACAAGTCTCATTGACTCACCTAATAATAATGAAGAGTCAAATGTAAATTGGAATGATTCGTGGACTGATTCACAAGTTCCCGAAGAGGAACCGGAAGAAGAGTCGGAACCGGAAGAAGAATCGGAACCGGAAGAAGAATCGGAACCGGAAGAAGAAATAGAACCGGTGGGGGAAATAATAAAACGGTTAAGTAAAAGAGAATCCTCAACCAACCAACCAAGGTTAATTATGGTCAATGGTGTTTCCGCCAAGGAAGCAAAATATTGGGAGGATTACCAATTCTCCGATGAATCGGATTCCGACGAGAATTCCGATGATGTTATAGAAATTACCCCAACTGAATTTAAAAAGGCAAAAGAAAATAATAAGGGAAAGGGCATAAAAATAGAGAAATCTAATTCCAACCCCGATGAACTTTATATGTATCGTCAACCCCCGAAGTCATTAAGTTGTAACAATGACCCGGGAACCTCTAAACCACCAGGTTTTTCTAAACCAATGTGGATAACGACGGCTCCTATTAGGGGAACATCATATATCCCTAGAAACTTGGCAAAACGAACCAAAACCGAACAAGAAGAAACGAGCGAGTCGGAATAAGATAGTTATATTCGTGTGGTGTAATATATGTAATATAGTGTGCTTATGCTTTATGATATATGTAAAAATTGCTTGTATTAATAAGTATTTTTTTTTATGAATCTAACTCTTGTCTATTTTACAGTATAAAAACACAAAATGGATAGACAACCCAATATTTTAAGAGACCTACCCGGAGACATGATTGATGAAATCTTGTCTAGAGTCGGTCAGAATTCCTCGGCACAACTATTTAAGGCGAGATCAGTTTGTAAGACATTCGAAGAACGTTCCAAGAATGCCTTAGTTTATAAAAGGCTTTCGTTCGGAAGATGGGGAATATCACATTGGGAAATCCATAAGTTACGATGTGTTTACTTTGACGCATATATTGCGGGGAACCCAAATGCTATTTTACGCAACGGGTTAAGAAATTATTTTGACTCAGTATATCCGAATATAGGACTTCGTGATTTAGAAAAAGCGGCTAACATGCAACATAAAGAAGCATGTTATGCTTACGGGTTAGTAATGTTCGCTTCTCACCAAAGTGAGAACAAGAACATCGGGCTACAACTATTAAACAAAACGTTCCCACAAGTGACGGAGTCGGTAATTGGGGTAAGAAATGAGGTTTTTAGGTTATTACGAGACTGCTGGTCATTACGTAACCCTCGTCCCTTTGACGATGTTACAACACGCTGTCTTATCAACGGCCATAACGGTTATGTTCCACAAGACCAAGGATGGGAAGTAATCCTAGTAAAACCAGAATGCATGACTTGTTTCTGGACGTATGAATTACGTGTCTTTATTGCCTTTGCTGAACGACTTGTGTACTAGCTAGAATTATCTTCACAACTATCTTGTATCAAAGTTATTGTGTGCTATATTTCATGCTTTATGTAAAATAAGCGGTATTGTAAGTTTGAAAAATATTGTATAAAAGTTTGAACGCGAAATATTATTATAATCAGTTTTTCATATAGAATTGTAGTAGTTGAATTGTATATTAGCTACTAAGTATGAACTTAACGGGTAGGTACTACCCGAATTTAAACTTATAAAACGCTAATATGAAGAAAAAGCTTTTATAAATGAGTTCATATTATGCTACGAAATACTATTAACTACTCTTAATATTCTGTATGATTAACTTGTTCCATTTGACTATTTTGAAGGAAATGGCACCGACTACTCGACACACCGTGAATATGAATGAAGAGGAATTCCGTACTTTTCTAGCTTCAAACATAGCAGCAGTACAGGCTGCGCTACATACCAACAATAACCTTGGATCTAGCAGTACAGGAAATCGTGTAGGATGCACCTACAAAGAATTCACTGCCTGCAAACCTTTGGAATTTGATGGAACCGAAGGACCGATCGGATTGAAACGGTGGACCGAGAAGGTCGAATCGGTGTTTGCCATAAGTAAGTGTACTGAAGAGGACAAAGTAAAGTACGCTACGCATACCTTCACAGGTTCTGCGTTAACATGGTGGAATACCTATCTAGAGCAAGTGGGACAAGACGATGCGTACGCACTACCGTGGTCAGCATTCAAGCACTTGATGAACGAGAAGTACCGTCCCAGAACCGAGGTCAATAAGCTCAAGACAGAACTTAGAGGGTTACGAACCCAAGGATTTGATATTACCACGTACGAAAGACGATTCACGGAATTGTGCCTATTGTGTCCGGGAGCATTCGAAGATGAGGAAGAGAAGATCGACGCGTTTGTGAAAGGATTACCGGAAAGAATCCAAGAAGATATAAGTTCACACGAGCCCGCCTCCATACAACAGGCATGTAGAATGGCTCACAAACTAGTGAACAGATTGAAGAAAGAATTAAAGAACAAACTGCTGAAGAGGCCAATGTGAAGCAAGTCAAAAGAAAGTGGGAGGAAAACGGTGATAAGAATCACCAATACAACAACAACAGCAATTACAACAATAATCGCAACAATTATCCCAACAATCGCAACATCAATCGCAACTACAACAAACGGCCCAACAACAACAACAACAACAACAACAGCAACTACAACAATCATCCCAACAACAATAATAACCGCAACAACAACAACAATCAGAAGCAGCTATGCCAAAGGTGTGAAAAGTATCACTCAGGGTTCTGCACCAAATTTTGTAACAAGTGTAAAAGAAATGGTCATAGCGTGGCGAAGTGTGAGGTCTACGGACCAGGGGTTAATAGAACGAAAGGAACAAATGGTGTCGGAACGAGTAATGGATGAGCAAGTAGTGTCGGAGCAAGTTATGCCAATGTAGTTTGTTATAAATGTGGAAAACCGGGCCACATTATTAGAAATTGCCCGAACCAGGAGAACACGAATGGACAAGGCCGCGGAAGAGTTTTCAATATTAATGCGGCAGAGGTACAGGAAGACCCGGAGCTTGTTACGGGTACGTTTCTTATTGACAATAAATCTGCTTACGTTTTATTTGATTCGGGTGCGGATAGAAGCTATATGAGTAGAGATTTTTGTGCTAAATTAAGTTGTCCATTGACGCCTTTGGATAGAAAATTTTTACTCGAATTAGCAAATGGTAAATTAATTTCAGCAGATAATATATGTCGGAATCGAGAAATTAAACTGGTTAGCGAAACATTTAAGATTGATTTGATACCAGTATAGTTAGGGAGTTTTGATGTGATAATCGGTATGGACTGGTTGAAAGAAGTGAAAGCAGAGATCGTTTGTTACAAAAATGCAATTCGCATTATACGAGAAAAAGGAAAACCCTTAATGGTGTACGGAGAAAAGGGCAACACGAAGCTACATCTTATTAGTAATTTGAAGGCACAAAAACTAATAAGAAAAGGTTGCTATGCTGTTCTAGCACACGTCGAGAAAGTACAAACTAAAGAAAAGAGCATCAATGATGTTCCAGTCGCAAAAGAATTTCCCGATGTATTTCCGAAAGAATTACCGGGATTACCCCCACATCGATCCGTTGAATTTCAAATAGATCTTGTACCAGGAGCTGCACCAATAGCTCGTGCTCCTTACAGACTCGCACCCAACGAGATGAAAGAACTGCAAAGCCAATTACAAGAACTTTTAGAGCGTGGTTTCATTCGACCAAGCACATCACCGTGGGGAGCTCCTGTTTTGTTTGTCAAGAAGAAAAATGGTACATTCAGGTTATGTATCGACTACCGAGAGTTGAACAAACTTACCATCAGAACCGCTACCCACTACCGAGAATCGACGACTTATTTGATCAACTACAAGGCTCGTCTGTTTATTCAAAGATTGACTTACGTTCCGGGTATCATCAAATGCGGGTGAAAGAAGATGATATTCCAAAGACTGCTTTCAGAACACGTTACGGTCATTACGAGTTTATGGTCATGCCGTTTGGTTTAACTAATGAACCAGCTGTGTTCATGGACCTTATGAACCGAGTGTGTGGACCATACCTTGACAAGTTTGTCATTGTTTTCATTGATGACATACTTATTTACTCAAAGAATGACCAAGAACACGGTGAACATTTAAGAAAGGTGTTAGAAGTATTGAGGAAGGAAGAATTGTACGCTAAGTTTTCAAAGTGTGCATTTTGGTTGGAAGAAGTTCAATTCCTCGGTCACATAGTGAACAAAGAAGGTATATAAGGTGGATCCGGCAAAGATAGAAACTGTTGAAAAGTGGGAAACCCCGAAAACTCCAAAACACATACGCCAGTTTTTAGGACTAGCTGGTTACTATAGAAGGTTCATCCAAGACTTTTCCAGAATAGCAAAACCCTTGACTGCATTAACGCATAAAGGGAAGAAATTTGAATGGAATGATGAACAAGAGAAAGCGTTTCAGTTATTGAAGAAAAAGCTAACTACGGCACCTATATTGTCATTGCCTGAAGGGAATGATGATTTTGTGATTTATTGTGACGCATCAAAGCAAGGTCTCGGTTGTGTATTAATGCAACGAACGAAGGTGATTGCTTATGCGTCTAGACAATTGAAGATTCACGAACAAAATTATACGACACATGATTTGGAATTAGGCGCGGTTGTTTTTGCATTAAAGACTTGGAGGCACTACTTATATGGGGTCAAAAGTATTATATATACCGACCACAAAAGTCTTCAACACATATTTAATCAGAAACAACTGAATATGAGGCAGCGTAGGTGGATTGAATTATTGAATGATTACGACTTTGAGATTCGTTACCACCCGGGGAAGGCAAATGTGGTAGCCGATGCCTTGAGCAGGAAGGACAGAGAACCCATTCGAGTAAAATCTATGAATATAATGATTCATAATAACCTTACTACTCAAATAAAGGAGGCGCAACAAGGAGTTTTAAAAGAGGGAAATTTAAAGGATGAAATACCCAAAGGATCGGAGAAGCATCTTAATATTCGGGAATACGAAACCCGGTATAGGGCTGAAAGGATTTGGGTACCAAAATTTGGAGATATGAGAGAAATGGTACTTAGAGAAGCTCATAAAACCAGATACTCAATACATCCTGGAACGGGGAAGATGTACAAGGATCTCAAGAAACATTTTTGGTGGCCGGGTATGAAAGCCGATGTTGCTAAATACATAGGAGAATGTTTGACGTGTTCTAAGGTCAAAGCTGAGCATCAGAAACCATCAGGTCTACTTCAACAACCCGAAATCCCGGAATGGAAATGGGAAAACATTACCATGGATTTCATCACTAAATTGCCAAGGACTGCAAGTGGTTTTGATACTATTTGGGTAATAGTTGATCGTCTCACCAAATCAGCACACTTCCTGCCAATAAGAGAAGATGACAAGATGGAGAAGTTAGCACGACTGTATTTGAAGGGAGTCGTCTCCAGACATGGAATACCAATCTCTATTATCTCTGATAGGGATGGCAGATTTATTTCAAGATTCTGGCAGACATTACAGCAAGCATTAGGAACTCGTCTAGACATGAGTACTGCCTATCATCCACAAACTGATGGACAGAGCGAAAGGACGATACAAACGCTTGAAGACATGCTACGAGCATGTGTTATTGATTTCGGAAACAGTTGGGATCGACATCTACCGTTAGCAGAATTTTCCTACAACAACAGCTACCATTCAAGCATTGAGATGGCGCCGTTTGAAGCACTTTATGGTAGAAAGTGCAGGTCTCCGATTTGTTGGAGTGAAGTGGGGGATAGACAGATTACAGGTCCGGAGATTTTACAAGAAACTACCGAGAAGATCATCCAAATTCAACAACGGTTGAAAACCGCCCAAAGTCGACAAAAGAGCTACGCTGACATTAAAAGAAAAGATATAGAATTTGAAATTGGAGAGATGGTCATGCTTAAAGTTGCACCTTGGAAAGGCGTTGTTCGATTTGGTAAACGAGGGAAATTAAATCCAAGGTATATTGGACCATTCAAGATTATTGATCGTGTCGGACCAGTAGCTTACCGACTTGATTTACCTCAACAACTCGCGGCTGTACATAACACTTTCCACGTCTCGAATTTGAAGAAATGTTTTGCTAAAGAAGATCTCACTATTCCGTTAGATGAAATTCAAATCAACGAAAAACTTCAATTCATCGAAGAACCCGTCGAAATAATGGATCGTGAGGTTAAAAGACTTAAGCAAAACAATATACCAATTGTTAAGGTTCAATGGAATGCTCGTAGAGGACCCGAGTTCACCTGGGAGCGTGAAGATCAGATGAAGAAGAAATACCCGCATCTATTTCCAGAAGATTCGTCAACACCTTCAACAGCTTAAAATTTCGGGACGAAATTTATTTAACGGGTAGGTACTGTAGTGACCCGAACTTTTCCATGTTTATATATATTAATTGATATTGATATTTACATGATTAAATATTTCCAACATGTTAAGCAATCAAACTTGTTAAGACTTGATTAATTGAAATAGGTTTCATATAGACAATTGACCACCCAAGTTGACCGGTGATTCACGAACGTTAAAACTTGTAAAAACTATATGATGACATATATATGGTTATATATATAGTTAACATGATATTATGATAAGTAAACATATCATTAAGTATATTAACAATGAACTACATATGTAAAAACAAGACTACTAACTTAATGATTTTGAAACGAGACATATATGTAACGATTATCGTTGTAACGACATTTAATGTATATATATCATATTAAGAGATATTCGTACATCATAATATCATGATAATATAATAATTTAAAATCTCTTTTGATATTATAAACATTGGGTTAACAACATTTAACAAGATCGTTAACCTAAAGGTTTCAAAACAACATTTACATGTAACGGCTAACGATGACTTAACGACTCAGTTAAAATGTATATACATGTAGTGTTTTAATATGTATTCATACACTTTTGAAAGACTTCAAGACACTTATCAAAATACTTCTACTTAACAAAAATGCTTAAAATTACATCCTCGTTCAGTTTCATCAACAATTCTACTCGTACGCACCCGTATTCGTACTCGTACAATACACAGCTTTTAGATGTATGTACTATTGGTATATACACTCCAATGATCAGCTCTTAGCAGCCCATGTGAGTCACCTAACACATGTGGGAACCATCATTTGGCAACTAGCATGAAATATCTCATAAAATTACAAAAATATGAGTAATCATTCATGACTTATTTACATGAAAACAAAATTACATATCCTTTATATCTAATCCATACACCAACGACCAAAAACACCTACAAACACTTTCATTCTTCAATTTTCTTCATCTAATTGATCTCTCTCAAGTTCTATCTTCAAGTTCTAAGTGTTCTTCATAAATTCCAAAAGTTCTAGTTTCATAAAATCAAGAATACTTTCAAGTTTGCTAGCTCACTTCCAATCTTGTAAGGTGATCATCCAACCTCAAGAAATCTTTGTTTCTTACAGTAGGTTATCATTCTAATACAAGGTAATAATCATATTCAAACTTTGGTTCAATTTCTATAACTATAACAATCTTATTTCAAGTGATGATCTTACTTGAACTTGTTTTCGTGTCATGATTTTGCTTCAAGAACTTCGAGCCATCCAAGGATCCATTGAAGCTAGATCCATTTTTCTATTTTCCAGTAGGTTTATCCAAGGAACTTAAGGTAGTAATGATGTTCATAACATCATTCGATTCATACATATAAAGCTATCTTATTCGAAGGTTTAAACTTGTAATCACTAGAACATAGTTTAGTTAATTCTAAACTTGTTCGCAAACAAAAGTTAATCCTTCTAACTTGACTTTTAAAATCAACTAAACACATGTTCTATATCTATATGATATGCTAACTTAATGATTTAAAACCTGAAAACACGAAAAACACCGTAAAACCGGATTTACGCCGTCGTAGTAACACCGCGGGCTGTTTTGGGTTAGTTAATTAAAAACTATGATAAACTTTGATTTAAATGTTGTTATTCTGAGAAAATGATTTTTATTATGAACATGAAACTATATCCAAAAATTATGGTTAAACTCAAAGTGGAAGTATGTTTTCTAAAATGGTCATCTAGACGTCGTTCTTTCGACTGAAATGACTACCTTTACAAAAACGACTTGTAACTTATTTTTCCGACTATAAACCTATACTTTTATGTTTAGATTCATAAAATAGAGTTCAATATGAAACCATAGCAATTTGATTCACTCAAAACGGATTTAAAATGAAGAAGTTATGGGTAAAACAAGATTGGATAATTTTTCTCATTTTAGCTACGTGAAAATTGGTAACAAATCTATTCCAACCATAACTTAATCAACTTGTATTGTATATTATGTAATCTTGAGATACCATAGACACGTATACAATGTTTCGACCTATCATGTCAACACATCTATATATATTTCGGAACAACCATAGACACTCTATATGTGAATGTTGGAGTTAGCTATACAGGGTTGTGGTTGATTCCAAAATATATATAGTTTGAGTTGTGATCAATACTGAAATACGTATGCACTGGGTCGTGGATTGATTCAAGATAATATTTATCGATTTATTTCTGTACATCTAACTGTGGACAACTAGTTGTAGGTTACTAACGAGGACAGCTGACTTAATAAACTTAAAACATCAAAATATATTAAAAGTGTTGTAAATTTATTTTGAACATACTTTGATATATATGTATATATTGTTATAGGTTCGTGAATCAACCAGTGGTCAAGTCTTACTTCCCGAAGAAGTAAAAATCTGTGAAAGTGAGTTATAGTCCCACTTTTAAAATCTAATATTTTTGGGATGAGAATACATGCAGGTTTTATAAATGATTTACAAAATAGACACAAGTACGTGAAACTACATTCTATGGTTGAATTATCGAAATCGAATATGCCCCTTTTTATTAAGTCTGGTAATCTAAGAATTAGGGAACAGACACCCTATTTGACGCGAATCCTAAAGATAGATCTATTGGGCCTAACAAACCCCATCCAAAGTACCGGATGCTTTAGTACTTCGAAATTTATATCATATCCGAAGGGTGTCCCGGAATGATGGGGATATTCTTATATATACATCTTGTTAATGTCGGTTACCAGGTGTTCACCATATGAATGATTTTTATCTCTATGTATGGGATGTGTATTGAAATATGAAATCTTGTGGTCTATTATTATGATTTGATATATATAGGTTAAACCTATAACTCACCAACATTTTTATTGACGTTTTAAGCATGTTTATTCTCAGGTGATTATTAAGAGCTTCCGCTGTCACATACTTAAATAAGGACGAGATTTGGAGTCCATGCTTGTATGATATTGTGTAAAAACTGCATTCAAGAAACTTATTTTGTTGTAACATATTTGTATTGTAAACCATTATGTAATGGTCATGTGTAAACAGGATATTTTAGATTATCATTATTTGATAATCTACGTAAAGCTTTTTAAACCTTTATTGATGAAATAAAGGTTATGGTTTGTTTTAAAATGAATGCAGTCTTTGAAAAACGTCTCATATAGAGGTCAAAACCTCGTAACGAAATCAATTAATATGGAACGTTTTTAATCAATAAGAACGGGACATTTCACCGTAGGCGTAGTCGGTTGTCCCCAACTCTTCAGCGTTTCTATCTTCCCCGGATCTACTTGAATACCTTCTTGATTCACAATATGGCCAAGGAATTGGACTTCCCTTAGCCAAAATTCACATTTGGAGAATTTTGCATACAACTTCTCCTTCCGCAATGTCTTCAACACTTCACGCAAATGGTGCTCATGTTCCTTCATGCTCTTAGAATAAACAAGTATGTCGTCGATGAACACAATTACCGACTTGTCCAACATAGGTTGGCACACTCGGTTCATAAGATCCATGAATGTCGCCGGTGCATTCGTAAGACCAAAAGGCATAACTACAAACTCATAATGCCCATAACGCGTTCGAAAAGACGTTTTCTCTATGTCTTCCTCACGGACCCGCACTTGATGATAGCCGGACCGTAAGTCAATCTTAGAAAAATACGTTGCACCTTGGAGTTGGTCAAACAAATCGTCAATCCTAGGTAATGGATAGCGATTCTTGATCGTCACCTTATTCAACTCCCTATAATCGATGCACATCCGCATACTTCCATCTTTCTTTTTCATAAACAAAACCGGAGCACCCCATGGCGAGGAGCTCGGTCGAATGAAACCCTTCTCAAGAAACTCTTGGGTTTGATTTAACAACTCTTGCATTTCCGTTGGCGCTAAACGATAAGGAGTTTTAGCAATGGGAGTAGCTCCAGGAACCAACTCAATGCGAAATTCTACTAGTCTTTCCGCCGGAATACCCGGTAACTCATCCGGAAAAACGTCTTCAAACTCATTAACCACCGGAATTTTACGAATGGGTGGTGGTTCATCACGAGTATTAACTACATGAGAGAGATAACATACACCACCACTCTTGAGAAAACGTCGTGCCCGTGCATAAGTGCATAATGGTACGAGTCTTCTTCGTTTATCACCATGAATAATCAACTCTCCCCCACTTGGGGTTCTCACACGAATGAACTTATCATGGCATGAAATATCGGCTCTATAACGATCGAGCCAATCCATGCCAACAACAATATGAAACTCACCCAAAGTCATCAGAATGAGATCGATTTTAAACATTTCGGTACCAAACACAACATTACAATCTTTACACACATCAACCCCTAGCACCGTCTTACCATCCGCTATTTCAACTTCTACCGGATGACTTAACTTAGCTAGCGGTTTGTCAATCTTAGACACAAATCAAGGTGATACAAAAGATAAATTAGCACCGCTATCAAATAATATCTTTGCCGGATTAGAGTTAACCTTGAAAGTACCTGAGACAACTTCATTGGAATGCCTGGCCTCATCATTGGTCATCAAATAATTCCACCCCTTAGCCGTGCCCGCCGCCTTCTCTAACCTCTTAACATGATCACCCCGCAAGTCGGGACACTCCGGCCTCTTATGCCCTTCTTTACCGCAATTAAAACAAGTGAGCTTGGTGGTGGTTGATTGTTTTGGGCACTCACGAGCCATGTGCCCCCTTTGCTCACAATTGTAGCAAGCATGAGTAAAATCACCGGAAGCACCCTTCTTAACACTACCAACACTCTCGGAGCCCTTCTTGTGCTTCTTGTTAGAAAAGTTCGAATGACTAGTAGCTTCAAAGTTCTTTTTGCCGAAGGTAAAGCCACTCTTTCTTAAGATGAGCGACTCAAACCCTTTGGCCATATCAAACAACTCATCAAAACTCTTCACCACATTCACGCTTATCTTCTCTTGATAATTATCATTCAAGATTCGGTAAAAGTCTTCCTTCAACATTTTATCATTCCCGACATACTCCGGGCAAAATTGAGTTTTTGACAAGTAATGGATTTAAGAGTATTCAAATCCATCGACCCTTGCCTCAAGTAACGCAACTCGTCCTTAAGCCTAGTAAGATCGGCCGAAGTTCGGTACTCTTGGAAGAACTCCGTTTTGAACTCATCTCAAGTAAAATCCATGCATTTTTCTTCACCATAAACTTAGATTTTTACATCCCACCATAGCTTAGCATCACCTCTTAGCATGCTACAACCATACCTTGTCTTTTTATCAAACGGGCATTCACAAGTTCGAAAGGCCCCCTCCATATCGGGGATCCACCGGGCACTCGTCAACGAGTCTCTTTCGCCCTCAAAAGTAGGTGGTTGAGCATTCTTAAAGTTCTTATAGAGAAAGTCACGTCTTCCCACATTATCATCATGTAGGACGGCTTTAACTTGTTCTTTGACTACATTGACCAATTGTTCGTCAATTGAGTCTAGGAACATCTTCTTGATATCCACAAGGTACTCCGCCTTTTGACTTTTAAGAATGGCCTCAATCTTGGCCGTCAACTCGGCATCCTCACTAGTGCCCCCATTTTCGGTGTCGTGTCCGTTTCTCATCTTCATTCTAAAAAACGAAAAAGATTAAACAACGAACAAAACAAAAGGACATAACACGTATGCACATACGTATACCCCACACTACTCCATCTTACTCAACAATCGTCGTACATTACTTGTTTGACACGATTTGCACCCGTAACAAGGGTAGCTAATCATTGTTACACGAGCACGTCGCATTAACTTGCTAGTACAACATCCATCTCGCTTGATGATTACTAAACATAACACAAATCAATTAGCACGAGGTTAGTTCACATAACCAAAGCACTAACAATTCCCGATTAGACCCAAAGTCCTACAAGTCCCGCATAAAAGCGCATGCACAATAAAGTCTAAGTCTAGGCACCTATCTCGAGTCGCCTAAATTCCTTAGACCATGCTCTGATACAACTTGAAACAACCCAACCCGTATTCCATACGATAACTTTTTTTTTTTAAAATAATACACATTTACGCGCCAATTAAATATGTAAACCATTCCACACGTTTCGTTAAAACATATAACAAGTTTAGTGTTTACAAAAGGAACAAAGGCCATTACGAATGTGATGCAAGTTTGACCAATACAAAAATGATAGTTTTAAACCAAACAACACATCGAGCATGGTTTGGGACTAAACTACCCAAAACGCTAGGCCAACTTCCAAAAGCTCCATCATAACATCATCAAGGGACACCTAGTGCCCAACAACCCCCTTGCCCTTGTCCACACCTGCATCTAAAAAGATAAACAACGAGAGAGGTAAGCTAATGCTTAGTGAGTGCAACAATTATATGTTTATATATACAACCGACTTACTTGCAATCACTTACGCATTTACCGAAAACATGATAGCATTATAAGTAATCATACCATCACAAGTATAACACTAAACCTTCCACCATACGAGCTAGCATAACAATAGCATATAGTTTAAACAATATAATATGCTACGATCCACACACACACACAACCATGGTTAACCAATCGAACGAGGGAACGGTGTTTAAAGACCGTCAGAGTTCATAACAACCATTAGTGCACTTAACACTTCATACACTAACCCCACGAGTGGCATCTTAACACGTCGATACTTCACCCCGGGTGGTGCCTTAACACTTCGACACTCCACCCCGAGTGGTGTCTTAGAACATCGACACTTCACTCGTTACATCTCTCGGAGTGGCATCTTAACACATCAATACTTCACTCCCGAGTGGTGTCTTAACACATCGACACTTCACTCGCCACGTGAAGAGTGGTGTCTTAACACGTCGACACTTCACAACTCAACTACACAAATAAATACATCATATATGCACGCATATAATTATTCCACTCACCTTAACACTTCGGTGATGATTATGAACTTTCAAAACTTCAGGCAACGTACCTAATACATAAGTACACATTTAATTACACAACTAGTGGAACTTACCACACCACATATCACTTGAGCATTTAATGACCCATTTGCATTAAATATCTCACCTACCTCAAAACCGCGCATAAATGGCCAAGACTCATATTAAACCACTAAAGCTAGTGATTTAAGTCTACTAACATTAATTAATCGCAACTTAGGGTAATTCATACCCATTTCACCCAAACTAGGTCAACATTACCCCTTTTGACCCATTTTAACACTCTTTCAACATTAAACAAGTGTTTTAAAACTTAACAACACCATTAATACTTACAAATCTTAAATCATAAGGCCAAACCCTAGGTTATAGCTATTTAAGATTTCCTTTCACCCACATAACCCAAGTTCACCCATTTTAACCCCAAATGGGTCACACAAGTCTCTAATAACCAAAACCCTAGCCATTAACCAAATTTAGAGTTAGAACTTACCGAGACTATTAACGGGTAGCTAGAGACAAGAGGAACAACTTTAATTCTTGCTCCAAAGATCAACCCTCAATCCTTCACTCTCAAATCTCACCTTTAATTCAATTGGGTTTTAAGTTTTGGGAGAGAAAATAGAAAGAAAAGGGAAAAGAATTTGAATTAAATGAACTAATGGTGTAGATTTAATGCTCCAATCTGATCCATATGTTAAATTACCAAATTGCCCTTCAAAATCTCTTAAAAAGATCTAAGTTCGAAACCTGTCCAGCAGAATTGCCGCGGCGCAACATACAACATAAAAATTGACCCTTCTTAACTCAACTTCTGTTCCTGGTTTGCTTGCTTTACCGCGGCGCGGACCACTTTGTCTCGGCGCGGCCTAACGTTGTATCTGGGCAGCTCGACCAACTTAACCAAATTTCTACTTTATTAAATTTGTACATTCCAAACCCGCATCCTATATTCACCTAGCCTTCCACAACAGTCTCACAAGAATTAACGCTATCAAACCCCATATATAGACTTACATATGCACACATTATCAAGTATACATATATATTTATCTACACATATATTCATACATTTACGCATAAGCTAACGAGTTATAAGCGTACAAATGATTAAGTATGTACCTTTCGATACGTACGGGAAAAACGGGATGTTACAATTTAAGTAGCCCAATTATAAATAGCTAGTGACCATTTAATAAGTAAGACAAATGCCCATTTATTAGAGGGAACATACTAGCATTTTTGTCAAGTATTATCCTTAATGTTGCATGAGATTCTAACATAAGCACCAACTTTAGACAACCATTAACCAAAAAGCAAAAGTTGTCCCCCTTGTCCCCCCCCACCATACCTACGGCCATCACCACCCATCCACACCCTCACCACCTATAAATACAAGCCTTATTTCACCCATTTCACACTTGATTTCATTTGTAATTTACACACACTTACTCTCTAATTCTCTCTCTAGTTCTTCTCTCTCTAAAAAGTGTAAGTATTGGATTTTTCTTCTTCTTCTTCCATTCTCTCTCACGAAATCATCATCATCATCAAAGGGTCTAGCTTTTTAGCTTTGATCTTGATTACATCTTGTAGATTCAAACATGGATTTGAATCCTTCAAGAACATGGAAGATTCAAGCTTTCTAACTTTGAATCTTCACCTATTTTGTAGATCTAAATCTTTTAGCTTTAATCTTGTTATTTTATTATAAATATTCAAACTTGTGTCTATAATCTTCATGTAACTTAAAGATCCAAGCTTTATGCTTCAAGATCTACTTAAAGATCCAAGCTTTATGCTTCAAGATCTTCAAGAACAACCAAGATTCAAGCTTTCTAGCTTTGAATCTTCATTTCTTTTGTTGGATCTAATTTTTCTAACTTATGATCTCATTATTTTGTTATAAAGATCAAAACTTGTGTTTGTGGTCTTCATGTAACTTAAATATCCAAGCTTTATACTTCAAGATCTTCAAGAACACCAAAGATTCAAGCTTTCTAGCTTTATAATCTCATAACTTGTGCGAAAAGGATCCAAGCTCTCTAGATTAGGGTTCCATTACTTTATTTTATTAATATTGTGTTCATACTTGTTTGATTGAAGTAAAGTTTGTAGCTTTAGTTGTAAATAGAACTTGTATTTGTGTTAAGACTAAGGATATGATGTAACCTTGGTTCATCATCCATCTAAGACTCTTAAATGAGTTGTGTTCTTACTTGGTCTTAATATATTGTGTATTGATGGTTGAATCTTGGTCAAGGTGATGCTAACCCATCAATGAGTTGTACACTTGAAGCTACAAGCATCAAGGATGAGAACTGTGATGAGCATCAAGCACTAAGAACCCCACCGGAACACTTGTTTACTATTTTTCGGGATCTGATCAGATTCCTGGACTTCTGAAAAATTCATTTTCAGTTAGTTCGTTTCGATTAGATGACTTTTCGTTTAGGCCTCGTCTTAATTCGGTATACGGTTTAGGATTTATGGCCTTCCGAAAGTCACTACGCCTTTGTAACGTTGTGCTGAAATTTCTGACCTACTCGCACTTAAACCGTCGCCACGGTCAAACGAAGATGATTTAGGTTCTGAAAATTGGTCAGCGGTTAGAGGACTCACATATGGAGCCATAGCCACTGACTATGCGTCTTTTCGATTAGTATAGAGGTCGTAACAGCTGTCCGAAGTCAGCCTTTTGTTTCGATCTCTATTCTTGTTAAACTTACCTTAGTGTTGATGAATGATGATGATAATGATGATGTCGATGATGACACTTAAACTTAATTTATTCACTTTTAAACTTATTGGGACAACATACTGACCTAGTGACCATTGACTTAGGTTGACGACCTTTCGGACCGACTTACTACCTGCATACGTTTCATGTCGACTTTTACTGCTTATTCACTGTGAGTTATAGCATCCCTTTTTACTTATACTATTTTTAGGACTGAGAATACATGCGCTTTTTATGTTTTACTTACTTGACACAAGTACTTAAAATTTACATATGTGTGGATTATATAACGGCATAAACTTTCCCCTTAGCACGGTAACGTTTAATCATTGGTTTTGAACCGGTGAACGCGAATATTAGATATGGATCCATAGGGTTTGACATCCCTACTCGGGCTAGTCGCGCTAGCATTTAATGGGTGGTTGATACTTCGAGGACAAACGTACTCGTCAAGTGTACTTTTAGGGGGTATTATTATTACATTAAGTTAGTTACCGGGTGCCCACGGATAAGCATATACTCTTCATACTGTTTTGAATACGATAACTCGTGGTCTACATTACTTTACTGATTACAAACTATAGCTCACCAACATTCGTGTTGACTTTTAAGCGTGTATTTCTCAGGTGCTTAGACGATGTTGCTTTCACTGTTAGACTTGCTGTCTTGGTGTTATAGACTTGCTGTTATGGACCTGCTGTGTTAGATTTCTGCTGCATTACTTAGAGATGTCTCAATCATGAAACTTTTATCTTGCATTTGTAAATTATGTTATTTTCAAATAATGACTTTGTAATGACCTTTGTGTCACGTTATCTTTTGTAAACGCTATCTTTTTATGAATGCAAAACTAGTTTTCAAACAGCATATAGTAATTGACCGTGTAAAGATCCTGTTGTTGACGAATCGTACACGATGGTTTTGTACGGGGCGTCAAATTTGGTATCAGAGCATTGGTTCTAAGGAATTAGGTTGCATTAGTGAGTCTTGACCGAGCCGAGTAGGATTCGCTAATAGGACTAATCTACAACTTGCTTGTTTAACTGTTTCTGCAGAACTTACTGCATGCTACTGCTTACTTTTACTACTATGTGTACTTGCTGTATGCTACTGCTTATTCTCGCTACTGCATGCTACTACCTGCTTTTGCATGTTACTTCTGTTTAGAACTGTTTTCATTACCATGTATGTACTGCTAGGATGCTGTAGTGCCTAATTACGTGTTTGCTATATGTCTTACTGACATGGAAAAAGTTATTTTTTCTTGTTCAGATGACAGACATGCTGCCCATGACCTTTGACTTTGAGAGTTACTCAGAGCGACTGTTGCCTCACCTACGATTGTTGCTGATTCACCGCTACCCTCCGAAGACTCTGGCGATTCACCTACGATTGT
This sequence comes from Rutidosis leptorrhynchoides, assembly GCF_046630445.1. Classification (NCBI taxonomy): domain Eukaryota; kingdom Viridiplantae; phylum Streptophyta; class Magnoliopsida; order Asterales; family Asteraceae; genus Rutidosis; species Rutidosis leptorrhynchoides. The sequence continues at coordinate 220,300,653 of NC_092342.1, forward strand.
TTCTGATTCCAGCATCACCCAGACCTAGACTCCCGGAGCCACAGCACCATCCCGGTGGTACTGTGATTCCTAGGGGAAATGGAGACGGTCCTTTCCGTAACGAGCATGAAGAGGGCTAGATGCACCGCTGATGGACGTGTTGTACCGATTCCAGCAAGAAGATATCGACTTATGACCACCGGCCGGGCAGATCCACCTTCAGATGATTCAGACGATTCATCATCCGACGACTCCAGCGAGGAGGACCCCGAGGAGGATTCTGAGGAGGACCCTGAGGAGGAGCTCGTTGTAACATCCCGTCTTTTTCCGTTTACCTTCCGTTATATTACTTTAAAGTCCGTTATATAATTATAACATCGTCCGTTAATAAGCGTTTTAAAATATTTCGTTTAGGTAATTCACGCACTCGCTTCAAACTTGAAGGACTAAACTTGCCAATGGACCAAAGTTGTGACTAGGTCAAAGTGGTCAAACCTCATCTCTTCCACTCATTCACCTCCTAACTCTTGATACTTTCATCTTTTACTCTCAAACACCCAATTCAAAGATTCATCATCTATTTCCGATCTAGCAAGAGTTTTGCAAAACAAATTACATATTTGGAATCCTTACATCTTCCTCTTCAATTCCATACCGATTTCATCTACTTTGGATAACTTTCTAAAAATACTAGATTCTTTGTTCTTGATGTTTTTAACTTATAAAAGTGTTAATTAGTGTCTATGGCTCAAGTCTAACATGAATATGTGATTTATATGCTCGATCTTGTTATTTTAAGTAACTAGCATGAACTTGAAGTTTGGTGTGTTTGATCTTGTGATTTGGTTGCCTAAATGTTGTTAGATGGTAAAATTTCATGTATTAAATGTGTTACTAGCATCACTAGCTTCAATTTGATGTGTAGGTTGACTTGGAAAGACTCTATAAACATGATTGCCAAATTTATGATTTTGAGTTAGGGTTTGATAGAAGTAAAATGGATTTTTGATGCATTAAATGCTTTGCAATGTTAAGTGTAAGTGTTTAGTTGTATTGTATGCATGATTACCTATGAAACAGTGTATTATATGCGTGCATTTAACCCGAATCATCAATGTACATTTATGGACTTGAAGCATTTATGATGAGCATTGATTGATCATTTAATTTGGAAATTCAATTATTTTAAATGTTAGATTTTATTGATGATATGTTTCTAGTTGTATTCCTTGTTAAATTACCTTTCCAACGGTGTATGGTATTCGTTTTAAGTGTTTACGGTTCATTAGTTATGATAAATTGAAGTTTGGTTCGAGACTTGTAAAATTTTCAGCATTCCCACTTGAATCAGATAGGGATGTGGCGCATCACCCCTGGATGCGGCGCATCTGCAGACTGATGCGGCGCATCACTTGTAGATGTGGCACATCTGAAGGCTGCTGTCCAAATTTTTTTATTTTTTTCGTTTAATTCCCGCTATGCTATACATGTCCGATTAACATGAAACTTGGCCAACATACTTATATATGCTTATCTTTCATAGAAAAATTGTCGGATACCCGACCCGACCCCATTGACTTTGACTTTGACTTTGACCAAATTTGACCAAGTTTGACTTTTAGTCAAACTTAACCAAATGTTTATGCAATCATTCTAACATGCTTTTATACTTATACCTTACATGAAACTTGACAATTTGACTCACATGCTATATAATCGAGTCGTAATGAGCCATAGAACTAATTGAACATCTTTGACCAACTGTGTTTACCGTTATTGATACAACCTACTTGTTTAGGTTAAGACTAGCACTCGTTCTTGCACACGTTACTTTGTGAAGTACTTTATTTACTTGTGCACTCAAGGTGAGATCATAGTCCCACTTTTACTCCTTTAAACTTAAACTTGGGATGAGAAAACATAAATGATTTATACTTTTATACATTGAATACAAATACAAAAGCAAAGATACATACGAGTTAGAACAAAAATCCTCAAGTCCAATTATCATTAGTTACACTTGTAGGGTGTAAGCGAGAACTTATGTTGTGTGGGCATACGGGTTTAACGAACCCTCATTCGGACGGTTCGCTATCGTTAGCGAATGAAATATAATTTTATCAGAATAGTGTATGTTCTAACACTATTATGCTGAGGTAAGATTAAGTTAAGCTTTGGTAATTGGGTGCTCATGATACAAACAATATCTTTGGGATGTATACACTTTGATAATCTTATTATACTAAATCTTGTGGTTCAAAAACATACTTTGTAAATACACCTATGATTTCACCAACGTTTTCGTTGACAGATTTTCTATGTTTTTCTTAGGTCCTTGAATACTAGGTGATACATGCTTCCGCACTATACTTTTTGATACTTGCTTGGATGTCGAGTATACATGCATACGTGGAGCGTCTTTGACTTTTTCCTAAATTGTGTCGCATATGTTTCAATTGTACTTTAAACGTTGTAATGTAACTAGTCATTGAACTACTTTGTAAACTTTGAAACATCCTTACTTTTGAAATGAATGCGACATATTTTGGTCAAACATTGTTTTAAAGACTTATGACCACATATTGGGACCTAAGTAGACGGCGCCGTCAATGACGATTTTATCGGGTCGCTACAGATGGTATCAGAGCGTTGGTTGTAGGGATTTAGAGTTCATTGGTGTCAACTCCGAGTCATAGGGTACATTTGTGAGTCTAGACTACAACCGGCCATATAAACTTGAAGTTGGAATTACTTGACTACTTGTGCATTTATACTCAAACTTTTCTATTCATATCTAACTTTTATTCCATCTTAATCTCACGTTGTTTAATTTTATTGACACGCCACCTTGACTTAGTGAAATAATGTCGAATGCACATATGAATTAGGGTAATATAATTGCCAGGATTATATTACGGTGACTCATATGAACGTTTCGAAATTATGACATAAAGAATTTAAGGGGAGTCAAGGAAAATTTTCTCTTTATCCTTATTCCATATCACGGTTAGTATTTTTGAGAATACTAATAAATGATATTCTTGTGTTTTGAAGGAACAATGCCTCCTCGCCGTGTACCACGCCATGAAACACCCGAACAAGCTCTACAACGAATGATAGCCACCACCGTGGATGCGGCCATGGCCGGTCACTCTTCCAACAACAACAACAACAATAACAACAACCACAACAATAACAATAATGGAGCCGGTAACTCAAATGAGCGATGCTCCTACAAAGCTTTCATGGGGTGCAAACCTCATACTTTTGATGAGACCGGAGGACCGGTTGCTCTCACTCGATGGTTTGAGCAAACGGAAGCCGTTTTTTGCATAAGCGGTTGCCGGGACCAAGACAAGGTTAAATATTCCACCCACACTTTTTCCGGTATCGCTCTCACGTGGTGGAACACGTATATACAATCGGTGGGTACCGATGAAGCCCAAATCTCTCTTGGTCCGATTTGAAAGAAAATATGATCACCGAATACTTTCCGCGCAAGGAAACCTAAAAGCTCGAACAAGAGCTAAGAACTCTAAAGGCGGTTGGAAACGACCTCAAGGCTTATAATCAACGATTTTTCAAACTAGCCTTGATGTGCCCAAACCTTATGAACCCCGAGTCTTTAAGGGTTGAACTTTACATGGATGGTCTTCCAAAGAGCATCAAACACGGAGTAATGTCATCCAAACCCACTAATCATCAAGAAGCTTTGAATATGGCCCGCAAATTGATAGAAACGGTGGACGAAATCGTAGTACCGGCACCTAAGGCCGAGGATAAGTCGGGTGGAAACAAATGAAAATGGGAGGCCACTCCATCAAACAACTACAACAACAACTTCCCCAAAAAGCCTTTCACCTCCGATGGCAAGAAGAGTTATGCCGGGAACTTTCCTTATTGTAACAAGTGCTACAAACATCATCTTGGTGAATGTGGCAAACCATTTTGCGTCAAGTGTCAAAGGAGTGGCCACGTGGCCCACGATTGTAGGAATACCTCCCCCGTTGCTCAAAAGGGGCCCAATGCACCAAGACCGGGTGTTTGTTATGAATGTGGCCAATCGGTTCATTATAGGAATGCGTGCCCAAAGAAGAAAGCTAACCTCAACACACGCGGCCGAGCTTTCAACATCAATACCGAGGAAGCCCGATATGACAATGACTAGTCACGGGTACGTTTCTTCTCAACAATTCTTATGTCTCTTGCTTATTCAATTCGGGTGTCGATAAGAGTTTTGTATCCAAGACTTTGACTCATTCTTTTAGCACTCCACCACTCCCATTTGATGTAATCATTGGTATAGATTGGCAAGCCAAAACGAAATCTCACATTCTTTGCGATCTTAAAGCGATTCAAATTCCTATCGAGAATGGTGAACCCTTGATTGTCTATGGCGATAAGAGTTGCACCGGACTCAACCTCGTCTCGTGCCTTAAAGTTGAAAAATACCTTCGTAAAGGTTGTTTCGCAATTCTAGCCCATGTTAAGAAAGTCGAGATCGACGAGAAGCATATCGATGATGTACCAATTGTTAGTGACTTTTCCGATGTATTTCCCGACGAATTGCCGGGTCTTCCACCTCATAAACCGGTAAAATTCCAAATCGATCTTATTCCGGGAGCAGCACCCATAGCACGTGCACCGTATAGACTTGCTCCATCTGAAATGCAAGATTTGCAAAGTCAAATCCAAGAACTACTTGACCGTGGTTTTATCCAACCTAGCCATTCACCATGGGGCGCTTCGATTTTGTTCGTTAAGAAGAAAGATGGATCCCTACGAATGTGCATTGATTATCGTAAACTAAACAAATTGACGATTAAGAACCAATATCCTCTTCCGCGCATCGACGACCTCTTTGATCAAATATAAGGATCTCGTGTATATTCGAAAATCGATCTCCGCTCGGGTTATCATCAATTAAGGGTTATGGGGGAAGATGTCTCCAAAACCACTTTCCGGACTCGTTATGGTAGTTATGAATTTCTTGTAATGCCATTTGGTCTCACTAACGCACCAGCGGTGTTCATGGATCTTATGAACTGCGTGTGCAAACCGTATCTCGACAAATTCGTTATTGTATTCATCGATGAAATCTTGATCTATTCTAAAAGCGAAGAAGAGCACGAACAACACCTTTGACTCGTGCTCGAACTCTTGAGATAAGAATGACTCTATGCCAAATTCTCTAAGTGTGAATTTTGGTTGAAGGAAGTTCAATTTCTTGGTCATGTTATAAGTGATCAAGGTATTAAAGTTGATCCCACAAAAATCGAAGCTATTAGCAAATGGGAGATCCCTACTACTCCTACCCACATTCGTCAATTCTTGGGTCTCGTCGGGTACTATTGTAGATTCATCGAAAACTTCTCTTTGGTTGCACGTCCTCTAACCGCGTTAACTCACAAGGGAAAGAAATTTATTTGGGAGACCGAGCAAGAATTCGCGTTTCAAACCTTGAAGACAAAGCTAACCACCGCTCCTATCTTGTCACTTCCTGAAGGCAATGATGATTTTGTTGTATATTGTGATGCCTCGAAACATGGTTTTGGGTGTCTATTGATACAACGAAAGAAAGTCATTGCTTATGCCTCTCGACAAATAAAAATCCATGAACGAAACTACACAACACATGATCTCGAACTCGGAGCCGTTGTCTTTGCACTTAAAATGTGGAGACACTATCTTTATGGAACCTAGAGTACTATCTTCACCGATCACAAAAGCCTCCAACACATCTTCGACCAAAAGCAACTAAACATGAGGCAACGACGGTGGATTGAAACTTTGAACGATTACGATTGTGAGCTTCGTTACCATCCTGGAAAGGCAAATGTAGTAGCCGATGCCTTAAGTCGAAAAGAAAGAGCGATGCCTCTTCGTGTCTGAGCTTTAAACATCACCATCCACACCAATCTCAATAGTTAAATTCGTGTAGCCCAAGACGAGGCTCCCAAGGATGAAAACATCTCTCTCGAACACTTGAACGTCCTCACTTCTCGATTCTAAGTTAAAGAAACCGGACTCCGATATTTTGCCGGAAGAATTTGGGTACCTAGTTATGGGGACCTACGAAGCCTTATTTTAGACGAAGCCCATAAGTCAAGATATTCGATTCACCCCGGTGCCAATAAGATGTACCACGATCTCAAAGAACAATATTGGTGGCCGAACATTAAAAGGGACGTCGCTACTTATGTTGGAAAATGCCTAACTTGCTCCAAGGTCAAAGCCGAACATCAAAGACAGATCCCACAATGGAAGTGGGAGAGAATAACGATGGATTTTATCACAAAACTACCAAGAACGGCGAGCGGTTATGATACTATTTGGGTTATTGTAGACCGTCTCACCAAATCCGCCCACTTCCTAGCCATGAAGGAAACCGACAAAATGGAGAAACTTGCACAACTTTACATTAAAGAGATCTTCGCCCGTCACGGTGTACCCTTATCGATTATTTCTGATAGAGATGGCCGTTTTGTTTTTAGGTTTCGGCGTACTTTACAAGAAGCGTTGGGAACGTGTTTAGACATGAGCACCGCATATCATCCACGAACCGATGGACAAAGCAAACTCACAATTCAGACCTTGGAAGACTTGCTACGAGCTTGCATTATCGACTTCGGAAAAGCTTGGGACAAGCACTTGCCTCTCGCCGAATTCTCCAACAACAATAGTTACCACGCGAGTATCAACGCCGCACCTTTAGAAGCGTTATATAGCCGCAAATGTCGTTCTCCTCTTTGTTGGGCCGAGGTAGGTGACACACAAATCACCGGACCCGAACTCATTCATGAAACAACCGAGAAGATCGTCCAAATCTGAGATAGGCTTAGGACGGCTCGTAGTCATCAAAAGAGCTATACCGACACTAGACGCAACGACCTCGAATTCTAAGTCGATGACCGTGTAATGTTAAAAGTTGCACCTTGGAAAGGTGTAATCCATTTCTAGAAACGCGGGAAGCTAAATCCGTGGTATATTGGTCCTTTCAAAATTTTGGAGCGTGTTGGAACCGTTGCTTATCGTTTAGATCTTCCGCCGCAATTGAGCTCCGTTCATCCTACTTTCCATGTGTCAAACTTGAAAAGGTGTTTTGCCGAACCCGAACTTGTCATCCTCTCGAGGAACTTACTATTGATGATAAACTTCATTTTGTGGAGGAACCGGTTGAAATCGTGGACACCTCCGTCAAGACGCTAAAACAAAGTAGAATTTCGATTGTTAAAGTTCGTTGGAATGCCAAAAGAGGACCCGAGTTTACTTGGGAAAGGCAAGATCAAATGCAAAAGAAGTACCCTCATTTATTCGCGAATTTTTAAACGCAAGATCCCGAGGAAGAAACAACGACTACTACGCCTACTTAAATTTTGGGACGAAATTTCTTTTAAGGGGTAGGTAATGTAACATCCCGCCTTTTTCCGTTTACCTTCCATTATATTACTTTAAAGTCCGTTATATAATTATAACATCTTCCATTAATACGCGTTTTAAAATATTTCGTTTAGGTAATTCACGCACTCGCTTCAAACTTGAAGGACTAAACTTACCAATGGACCAAAGTTGTGACTAGTTCAAAGTGGTCAGACCTCATCTCTTCCACTCATTCACCTCCTAACTCTTGACACTTTCATCTTTTACTCTCAAACACCCAATTCAAAGATTCATCATCTATTTCCGATCTAGCAAGAGTTTTGTAAAACAAATTACATATTTGAAATCCTTGCATCTTCCTCTTCAATTCCATACCGATTTCATCTACTTTGGGTAACTATCTAAAAACACTAGATTCTTTGTTCTTGATGTTTTTAATTTATAAAAGTGTTAATTAGTGTCTATGGCTCAAGTCTAACATGAATATGTGATTTATATGCTCGATCTTGTTATTTTAACTAACTAGCATGAAATTGAAGTTTGGTGTATTTGATCTTGTGATTTGGTTGCCTAAATGTTGTTAGATGTTAAAAGTGCATGTATTAAATGTGTTGCTAGCATCACCAGCTTCAATTTGATGTGTAGGTTGACTTGGAAAGACTCCATAAACATGATTGCTAAATTTATGATTTTGAATTAGGGTTTGATAGAAGTAAAATGGATTTTTGATGCATTAAATGCTTTGGAATGTTAAGTGTAAGTGTTTAGTTGTATTGTATGCATGATTACCTACGAAACGGTGTATTATATGCGTGCATTTAATTCCCGAATCATCAATGTGCATTTATGGACTTGAAGCATTTATGATGAGCATTGATTGATCATTTAATTTGGAAATTCGAATATTGTAAATGTTAGATTTGATTGATGTATCTAGTTGTATTCCTCGTTAAATTCCCTTTCCAACGGTGTATGGTATGCATTTTAAGTGTTTACGGTTCATTAGTTATGATAAATTGAAGTTTGGTTCGAGACTTGTAAAATTTTCAGCATTCCCACTTGAATCAGATAGGGATGCAGTGCATCTGCAGACTGATGCGGCACATCACTTGCAGATGCGGCGCATCTGAAGGCTGCTGTCCAATTTTTTTTTTATTTTTTTCGTTTAATTCCCGCTATGCTATACATGTCCGATTAATATGAAACTTGGCCAACATACTTATATATGCTTATCTTTCATAGAAAAATTGTCGGATACCCGACCCGACCCCGTTGACTTTGACTTTGACCAAATTTGACCAAGTTTGACTTTTAGTCAAACTTAACCAAATGTTTATTCAATCGTTCTAACATGCTTTTATACTTATACCTTACATGAAACTTGACAATTTGACTCAAATGCTATATAATCGAGTCGTAATGAGCTATAGGACTAATTGAACATCTTTGACCAACCGTGTTTACCGTTATTGATACAACCTACTTGTTTAGGTCAAGACTAGCGCTCGTTCTTGCACACGTTACTTTGCGAAGTACTTTATTTACTCGTGCACTCAAGGTGAGATCATAGTCCCACTTTTACTCCTTTAAACTTATACTTGGGATGAGAAAACATAAACGATTTATACTTTTATACTTTGAACACAAATACAAAAGCAAAGTTACATACGAGTTAGAACAAAAATCTCAAGTCCAATTATCATTAGTTACACTTGTAAGGTGTAAGCGAGAACTTATGTTGTGTGGCCATACGGGTTTAACGAACCCTCATTCGGATGGTTCGCTACCGTTAGCGAATGAAATATAATTTTATCGGAATAGTGTATGTTCTAACTCTATTATGCAGAGGTAAGATTCAGTTAAGCTTTGGTAATTGGGTGCTCGTGATACAAACAACATCTTTGGGATGTATACGCTTTGATAATCTTATTATACTAAATCTTGTGGTTCAAAAACATACTTTGCAAATACACCTATGATTTTACTAACGTTTTCGTTGACAGATTTTCTATGTTTTTCTCAGGTCCTTGAATACTAGGTGATACATGCTTCCGCACTATACTTTTTGATATTTGCTTGGATGTCGAGTATACATGCATACGTGGAGCTTCTTTGATTTATTCCTAAATTGTGTCGCATATGTTTCAATTATACTTTAAACGTTGTAATGTAACTAGTCGTTGAACTACTTTGTAAACTTTAAAACATCCTTACTTTTGAAATGAATGCGACATATTTTGGTCAAACATTGTTTTAAAGACTTATGACCACGTAGTGGGACCTAAGTAGACGGCACCGTCAATGACGTTTTTATCGGGTCGCTACACCCGTGCAGCCGCCCTCTACCCCGCTGAAGAAGCAGTATCGTTTTGATGGTATCGTTATCCCAGGGATTAACGGAGGAAGACCGTTCGTGGATACACATGGACACTTGGTTAGGGTCACAGCCCGTAAGAGGGTCGTACCGTATCCCGTCGATCCATTCGTGAGTAAGACCACCCGCACTGTGTCGTCTACATCTGAACCACCTGCACCATCCGCGCCATCTGCACCACCTGCCCCACCAGCATCCCCTGTTGTTGAGGAACTGACGAGGGAAGTGCATGCCCTCCATGCTCGGGTAACTGAGCTCGAGGGTCAGATATCCCACCTGATGGACTTCATTTACCCTCCATCACCTTAGGGATATTGTATTAGATTTCGTTATGTAATCTCGTTGGTAGTTTCATGTTTTACTCATGTATTGTACGAACCTTATGCGGATGTATGCAACTTTCTTATTAATGAATAAAACTTAATGTTGTTTAAATTTTGTACGGTGTTCTATTTATGCTACTGTATGATGATTTTGTGGTATCTGTATCTGGTTGCTTTACTTAATTATTGTGTGTTGTGTTCCATACTGGGTGCCAAGGGAAACGCCCACAGCAGCACAGATTGAGGAAATGATTGCTGCTCGAGTAGCCGCAGCTATGGCGAATTCCAACCCTGCTCCAGCTCCACCGGCCAACCCAGCTGTTCAGAACGGGTGTACCTATAAGGAATTCCAAAGCTGCAAGCCCCACAATTTCAGTGGTACTGAAGGGCCAGTTGGACTGACGAGATGGTTTGAGAAGTTGGAAGCTGTGTTCCATGTGAGCAACTGCTCGAAAGTGAACAAAACTAAGTACGCCTCCTGTACTCTATCGGACGGCGCTTTAACCTGGTGGAACACGCTTGCTCAGGCTAAAGGAATTGATGAGGCTTATGTTACCCCGTGGGAGGAATTCAAAGGGGCTATGATCGAGGAGTACTACCCCAGAACGGAGATTCAGAAAATGGAAGCTGAGTTTTGGGAGCTGAAGGTTGTGGGAACCGACCTTGATGGCTATAACCGAAGGTATTTTGAGTTAGCTTTGATGTGCCCCACAATGGTTACCCCTGAATTTAAGCGAATGGAACGATACTTGTGGGGACTTCCCAAGACCATTCAGGGAAATGTTACCTCTTCGAAATCAGCAGATGACCCGAAAGCTATGCACATGGCGCATACCCTGATGAACCAGATCGTCCGCAAGGAACCAGAGAAAGCGAAATCAGAATCAGGAGCTAGTTATGAGAAGCGTAAGTGGGAAGGCAACAAAGGGAAGGTCTTTGATCAGAACCCAGCTAAGAGGTATGAGGGTTTCAAGGGAAACAACGACTGAAGGAACCCCAACCCGAACCCTAGCTCGAACCCTAACTACAAGGGTAATCTTCTGCAGTGCAAGAGATACTACAAGCATCATACAGGGTACTGCAACGTGGTCTGTGAAAAGTGTAAGAGGATTGGGCACGTTGGCAGGGACTGCAAGATCACCACCCCAGCTGTGAAGACAAACCCTACTGGACCAAGAAAGTGTTTTGAGTGCGGTCAACAGGGCCACTTCAAGAATGAGTGCCCAAACAAGAAGAAGGATGCCGGACCAGCATGTGGGAGAGTCTTCAACATGAATTCCAGAGATGCCCGTGAGGATCCTGACTTGGTCACAGGTACATTCACTATCAATAACCTATTAGCTTCTGTTTTGTTTGATACCTGTGCCGATAGGAGTTATGTAGATAGACACTTTTGCTCTAAGATAGATTGGTCGTTAGTGCCATTGGAGGAGAGTATGTTGTTTGAGGTAGCCAATGAAAAACATGAGAAGGTTGACCAAATTGGCCGAGGAGGTAATATCAACCTAGCCGGAGTGGATTTTGAGATTGATCTAATACCTATCAAGTTGGGAAGTTTTGACGTGATTGTCGGTATGGACTGGCTGTCTAAGGTAAGAACCGAAGTTATCTGTGGTGAGAAGATTCTTCGTATACCTCGCGAAGATGGTGAGCCTCTGATTATTTACGGAGATAGATGTAGTCCGAAGTTGAACCTTATTAGTTACTTGAAGGCACAAAAGGTTATGAAGAAGGGACGCTTTGCTATTCTGGCACATGTGAAGAAGCTAGAAGTTGAAGAGAAAAGCATGGATGATGTTCGAATTGTGAACAAATTTTTCGACGTCTTTCCAGAGGAGTTTCCTGGATTACCGCCGCCGAGATCAGTAGAGTTTTAGATTGATCTAGTGCCAGGAGCTGCACCAGTAGCTCGCGCGCCATATCGACTAGCACCTTCCGAACTACAAGAGTTGCAGAGTCAACTGCAGGAATTTCTAGACCGTGGATTTATCCAACCAAGCTCTTAGCCTTGGGGAGCACCTATTTTGTTCGTGAAGAAGAAAGACGGATCTTTTGGCATGTGTATCGATTATCGTGAGCTGAACAAGTTGACGATCAAGAATCGGTATCCCCTTCTTAGGATTGACGATCTTTTCGGTCAGCTGCAAGGATCCAGCGTTTACTCCAAGATTGATTTACGATCAGGTTATCACTAGTTGAGGGTGAAGGAGAGCGATGTGATGAAGAATGCGTTCAGAACCCTTATGGCCATTATGAGTTTCTTGTGATGCCATTCGGTTTAACCAATGCACCTGCCATGTTTATGGTTCTCATGAATCGTGTATGCAAGCCATATCTGGACAAGTTCGTTATCATCTTCATAGATGATATCCTCATCTATTCCAAAAGCGAAGAAGAACATGAGCAACATCTTTGACTCATGCTAGAACTCTTGAGACAAGAGCAACTTTATGCCAAATTATCCAAGTACGAATTTTGGTTGAAGAAAGTTCAATTTCTTGGTCATATCGTGAGCGATCAGGGTATCAAAGTCGATCCCGCAAAGATCGAAGCTATCAGCAAGTGGGAAACCCCCACTACTCTGACTCAAATATGCCAATTTTTAGGCCTCGCCGGTTACTACAGAAGGTTCATTAAAGGTTTCTCTTTGATTGCGTGTCCTTTGACTGCATTAACTCACAAGGGGAAGAAGTTCTTTTGGGAAACCGAGCAAGAGTCGGCATTCCAAACCCTGAAGCAGAAGTTAACCACCGCTCCTATCCTGTCCCTTCCCGATGGCAGTGATGATTTCGTTGTGTATTGCGATGCCTCCCGACAAGGTTTTGGGTGTGTATTGATGCAACGGAAGAAGGTTATTGCTTATGCCACTCGCCAGCTGAAGATTCACGAGCGAAATTACACGACGCACGATCTCAAACTTGGAGCCGTTGTCTTCGCACTCAAACGTTGGAGACACTATCTTTATGGAACTAAGAGTACTATCTTCACCGATCACAAAAGCCTCCAACACATTTTCGATCAGAAACAATTGAATATGAGACAACGACAGTGGATCGAAACATTGAACGACTATGATTGTGAACTACGTTATCATCCCGGAAAGGCAAATGTTGTAGCTGATGCCTTGAGCCGAAAGGAGAGAACGGTACCTCTTCGTGTCCGTGCCTTGAACATCACCATTCAGACGAATCTCAACAGCCAGATCCGAGTAGCTCAAGATGAGGCTCTCAAGGAGAAGAATATTTCTCAAGAGCACTTGAACATTCTCGTTTCTCGATTTGAGGTCAAGGAGACTGGACTCTGATACTTTGCCGGAAGAATTTGGGTACCTAGTTATGGGGATCTACGGAGCCTTATTCTAGGCGAATCCCACAAGTCAAGGTATTCGATTCATCCAGGAGCTGGTAAGATGTACCACGACCTCAAGGTTCAATATTGGTGGCCGAACCTCAAAAGGGATGTTGCAGCTTATGTTGCAAAGTGTTTGACTTGTTCCAAGATCAAAGCCGAACATCAGAAGCCTTCTGGATTACTCCAACAACCCGAAATCCCGAATGGAAGTGGGAAGGAATAGCAATGGATTTCATCACAAAGCTACCGAAGACAGTAGGAGGTTATGATACCATCTGGGTTATCGTTGACCGTCTTACCAAATCTGCAAACTTCCTAGCTAATGGTGTATACTATCGTATACACGCATAAAGGCACAATATTCGCATTAAAGTAGCATCAGGAACACTGAGAACAATGGTTTTGTGAAACTGTCCGTCAAGCGTTCTCCGCTGTGCAGGCTGCTTCCGTCATGCATAAGCCCTGAAGGCCGCCTAGCACTTAAGCCCTGACCGGAGAACGTCACATCTAGCATATATTTCGGATCACGAATAACAGAACATATCATCAGCTGACACGTGTCCCCGAACAATCCGGTAGATCTGACACTATAAATAGACCCCTTGGGTCGTCATTTTACACATTCAGACATTCTGACAACTTGTGAGCAGAGACTTCACCTTTCTCTCTCTCACAGTACTTTCTCTCACTAGAAGTCATTCGGCTAATAGCTAAATGCTAAACGGACAACAGATTGATTAAGCCACCCTACAGATTTCCAGATCTGTGTACCGGGTCTGCAGGGATTATTTCCCAAGGCTAAAAATCAATTGGCAACACTTCCCCACTCTTAGCTAGATCACTTCTAGTATTGTGCTAACACACTAAGCCTTACCTCATAAGGAACTAGGTGTTAACAATGGCGCTATCCACTAATGCAAAGAACACGGGAAACGGAAAAGGAACAAAAATAACTGAAGCTCCATTCATAAATGTACTTGAAGCAGTCAACAATCCATTAACTGAGGACATGATAACTGAAGAAGATGTACCTGTTCCACCACCGGATGGTACGATTGAAGAAACAGTTGCTGAAACTGTAGAAAGGCTTAAGCGTTTGGCAACTAATTCAGAGAAAAGACTAGTAATCGAAGAAACAACAACCAAAAGTGTAGAAAGGCTTCCAAATCTTGTTACTAATCTAGAGAGGTGACCATTGATGCAACCACGGCGATGTCCATCATTTATACCTTTTCGACGGATGGCGGATGGCAAAGACAAGCAAATCATGAATAAGAAATATATATCAAAGTACAGGTTATCCAGACTACTTGACAAGCTGGGCAGTCTTATTGATGACTCTGAGGATGATAATGTCTTGAGCTATATTAATAATGATTCTGATGATGAGATTGATGACAAATATGAGTTCATGTCTGAGAAGCCGGCAGTATTGCTTTTAAATGACATCCTTAAGCAGACAGCTCCAGCAAAGTATAAGCAACGCTTAGCGTAGCCCACTGTTCGTGCTGTGGTTGTGGATAATTTTTTCGCTTTAATCACTGGAGAACAAGCTACAAAACCACCAGCTATGGTATAGTCCACTCAATATTTTATTGATCGAATTGCTAACTATCCGTTGCCTAGAAATCTTGGCATACCGGCAATTGGAGTTTATGACGGTACAACGGATCCTGAAGATTTTCTTACTATGTTTGAGGGTGCAATGAGGTTACAGCATTGGGATGACGAGGTAGCTTGTCATATGTTTCCAATGGTGTTGCAGAAAATGGTAAGGGAATGGTTTGCAAGCTTACCGTCAAGGTGTATTACAAGTTATTTGGATCTTCGTGCAAAGTTTGTTATGCAATATCAAAATCTTCGTAGCTGCACTTTGACACATCTTGATGCACATGAGATAATGATGCATCATAATGAGTCCTTGAGTAATTTCATGAAGCGATACACGCTTGAAGCACAAAAGATACCTGATTGTCCAGAGTCGCAGCTAGTGTCCGGTTTCATTTTCTGTTTGGATCAACGAAAGTTAGTGCACTTGTTCATACATTAAGGTATGACTTGCCAAAAACTCTGCATCAGGCGTTGGAAGTTGCACAAAAACATGTTCGAGCTGGTGAGCGAGGACTAAGCAAGTTTGATGGTAGCAGCAGTAGCAAACCGCACAACGAAGGGCGGTACTTTGACAGAAATTAGAGGAGGAATGACAATTCCAATGGTGGATGGAGAGGCAACAATCATCCCAATGATTTTCATCACAACAGAAGGCCAATAGAGAGGCATCTGTTGATAATGGCACTGACTAAAACTCCAAAAGAGATTCTTTTCACTAAGCCAATCCGGACTACTTTCAATCCTCCAGCACCTATGGAGGAAAGAGAGGGTCTAAAAAGTGAACTATGGTGTGACTTTCATGAGGCATGGGGTCATGATACAGATAATTGCAAATCTCTGATGAGAGAAATCATCGCAAAGATCAAAGCAGGAGAGTTAAACCACTTGTTTCCAGGAAAACAATATAGGAGAAATGATCCTCGTAGGAAATTTGGATGGCAGAAGAATGATGGTGGAAGAGGTCGTCGAGGTGAGAACAGAAGAAGGGAAGAGCATGGCGGAAGAGATAACAGAAACCAGTACGGAGACCGGATCACGGAGCGTGAGCCAACTCCAGATGTTGTAATCAAAATGGTGTGGTTGAATGGTAGTCACTATGAGGACGGTGAGCAGTCAGATAACAATGTTGATAGCTGGAGATATGCTCGAATCATTTTTCAACCAATTCAAAATTGGGCCTTGTCCGTTCAGCCAGTGGTCATTTCAGCAGAAATTGCAAACAAGTTCATCAGCCGTATCTATACGGATACCGGTAGTAAAGATGATATCATTTATTGGCATTGTTTGAAGACTTTTCCAAGGCATGTGCAGGATAGAGCTAGGAGGATTAGTTTGAAGGTTTCAGGATTGACGGGAGCATCGGTGAATGCCATGGGGCGAATTCGTTTGGAGGTTGTTATGGGAACATTCCCATTACTAAGAACTGAAACAATCGATTTCACTATTCTGGATGGAAATTCTCGATTTAATGTCCTTTTTGGAAGGACAGCGTTGGCTAAATTTGGAGCAATTACATCAACTGCTCATGCAGAAGTCAGATTCTCTACTCCTAACGGAGTAGCTGCCATACATTCACAGTATGTGGCACCAACTAGGGAACGTTCCACATTTGAAAATTTGCCAGACGGCAGCACAAATCAGAGAAGGCGTAATCGGTTGTTCAGAGAGGATGAAGTTCAGGAATTTTTCATACCATGATCAAATTTTCAAGCCGGACAGCGCTGGGTGCTTGGCGTGTGAAGACCAGTTTGTTAGCATTTTCTGAAGAGCAAAGTTTATCAATTTACTGTAAACCATTGTGGTTATTTTACAGTGCCTATGTTAACAATTGCATACATTAAACGTTCATGATGTACTAATTAGGCTTGATCCACCTAAATTCGTCATTAATTGTTTATGTACTGCAGAGTATCGATCAATAAAATTTTATACTTTTCTTATGCAAAGTGCTGCCTGTGACAAATGTAAAACATTGCATTTATATCCTGCCCACAGAAGGAGAGTATTTTTATACCATCGATGGCGGAAGCTTTTGTGCCGGCCAGCAAAAGGCACAAGGGATCGGCTAGAAAACGTTAAAGTTTTACTAGAACGCACCGAGGCAAAATACAAAAATCAGATACTTGTCATGAAAAACATTATAAAAAACTTACTTCACAGAACGAAAGAAGTTTCTATATTATTTGAAGGCAAAAATATTTTACAATTCTTCCTGATAAACTTTATGACGGAAGGCGTATGACAGACAAGTTATTAATTCATAACCACTATTTAAAAATAATTCAAAACTATTCCTCATAAACTTTATGACGGAAGGTGTATGGAGGGAAGATTATTAATTTATAATCACTAACCAAAAATATTCCATAATTGGTCATCATCAATGCGTATGATGGACTCTGATGTCCTACAAATTATTTAAAGGCATGATCTTTGCAGAAATGTAATTTCAGTTAGATATTATTAATTCAGCAGAAGTTAACAATGCAAGGCATCCACAAAAGAATTACCTCAAATACTTTTCAAAATGCTTTGTTCAGTTATACAATATACAATTGTACATAAAAAAATATTATGTGCATAGCAGATTTGTTTTAAAGCAACATCAAAATATTTGGAGCAAGCATACAAACAAACATAATCATTTAAACAGTATATGTTTATGACATCAAAACTACCAAAGTTTATTACAAGCATTGTTCAGAAATTTTTTACACAATTCATGAAAACTCTACGACAAGGACATCCTTTGTCATACCCCGTCCAAAATCTTCCTGAACGAATACAATAACATCTGGTACCATTGCAATGAACGGACCTCTATATGCCATGAACGACTCCGTGTAATATCTTTAAAATGAGTAAATGCACAGCGAAAGATTTCTTTCGTACCCGAGAATAAACATGCTTTAAAGTCTCAACCAAAAGGTTGGTGAGTTCATTAGTTTAACATAAATAATCATTTCCATCATTTTAATAGACCACAAGATTTTCATTTCTCATAAATATACGTCCCATGCATAGAGACAAAAATATCATTCATATGGATTGAACACCTGGTAACCGACATTCACAATATGCATATAAGAATATCCCCATCATTCGGAGATCCTCCTTCGGACATGATATAAATTTCGAAGTACTAAAGCATCCGGTACTTTGGATGGGGCTTGTTAGGCCCGATAGATCTATCTTTAGGATTCGCGTCAATTAGGGTGTCTGTTCCCTAATTCTTAGATTACCAGACTTAATAAATAGGGCATATTCGATTTCGATAATTCAACCATATAATGTAGTTTCACGTACTTGTGTCTATTTCGTAAAACAGTTATAAAATAGCGCATGTATTCTCAGTCCCAAAAATATATATTGCAAAAGTATTTAAAAGGGGAGCAAATGAACTCACAATACTGTATTTTGTAGTAAAAATACATATGATGACATTGAACAATGCAGGGTTTGGCCTCGGATTCACGAACCTATATTAATTATATATATGTATATATATATGTTGGTCAATATTTGTCTAACAAATTAAATTAAGTCATAGTGTACCACAATCCTAATGCACGAGTCTAATATACAAAAGTCAATAAAAGTTAATTTGACTCAAAATGATTTCCAAAATTTATACATGTTTATTATATAACTTAAACGTAGTCATTTTATATATTTAAATCAGATTTTAATAGAATAAATAATACAAGTCCTTTATTAATAATAAAAAATTTATATTGAAACTCAAATATGATAAAAATATACTTTTATATATCTTAAGTAATAAAATTTATAAAGTTCACTTATTATCATAAAAATATAGTGGCATGTATTGTTAATGTAATTATATTACATGTGGTAAAAATATATTTATATCATATATTTTTTTTTGATAAAATAATATTGATAATAATAATAAGTAAGAGTTGTATTATTTTGTAATAAATATAATAAAAATATTTATTTACTAATAAAATGATAATTTTACTAATTATAAATTTAATAATAACGATACCCTATTTTAATAATAATATTTCATATAAAAATAATAATTCTATTCTAAAATGATAATAAAAATGATATTTTATATTAACAGCGATATTTTCATTTGAAATGTTACTTTTAACAAAAATAATAGTTTTAATGTTAATGATATTGATAAAAATAATAACTTGACAGTGTTGATAAAAAATAGTAATTATGTTAACAATAATAATAATAATAATAATAATAATAATAATAATAATAATAATAATAATAATAATAATAATAATAATAATAATAATAATAATAATAATAATATAGATTATTGAAATATAATAATAACGATAATGAAAACGATAATAATGATAATCAGGTAATAATAACGATGATAATAACGACGACGTATTAATAATAATCATTTTTAACAATATTACTTAAAATGTAGATAATTCAGTTGACTATATCTTTAAATCCGTTCATCGAAATCATACGATATCTAAATGAAAAGTTTATAATTTTTCGTCAGCTTTCCAACGACATGCATATCATATATCTTATCTCAATCGTATAGGTAACTAATTTAAGATTCAATATAACCTATCTAAGGGCGATATCAAAAGTACAAGCATGCATAATCCTATATACTCGAGCACTAGTCAGGGATACACTATTAATGTATAAAAGTTAAGTTATGAGTGCTCACGTATCAATATTGAGATTCAATATTGCAGGAAATGTACGTAGACGCAACGGTGATGATAAACACTAGTTTGACCTCACAAGCATACCTCAAACATTACCCATCACCTCCATAGCTATAACCCATAATTTTCTTAGCCCTATCCTACTCGATAACCAGTCTTGAAAACCCATTTAAGATCACTCGGGTAGCACTCCGTCGTAGTATTTTATGTATAATACTAATAATAATAATACTCCTAATTATAAGATTAATAATATTAATCTTAATAATAATAATAATAATAATAATTATAATATATATATTGAGAGGATATATGCGAGAGATAGATGAGAATGAAAACTGAAAATGAATGACACAATTGAAAAGCGTTCATTTTAAAGATACATGACACCAACCACCACTTTTCTTTCTGCCGACACTTCGTTTCACCTAATACATATCACTCGTTTATCACATATGATATATAAGTTTATATATTATTTAATATATAATATATTTAATCTTTAGAATTAATTAAATATTATATTATATTTACGCTCATGGTAAAAATATAATTTTTACAAAAATGACACGGACGTGGTCTCATGACTCATGTACCACTTTCGGTTTTTCGAGCGCACTTTCGTGCGTTTAGAAAACTAGCCTTTTACATTACGCGACGTGTACCTTTTACAAAAATTAGACTTCTTCATTAATAAATTACTTTATAAAAATGTAACTTTATAAAATTGAATGTTGTGGTCATTTGCTTCTATAAATCAGTGACTCGTTGTTTATCAATATATATTATTTTAAATCGGGACACTTTATGACTAAATTAAAATATATATATATTTTCATTTTAAAATATAATTTTGTGCATATCATAAGTAAAAAAAAAAATATTTATGTAATGATATAATATTTAATTTTTCAAAACTTAATTATATTTCAAAGTTCGTTTTAAATTTCGTTTAGAAAATAATATAACACGTATCGTTTATACTTTTAAAACTTAATTTGGCGTAATCTATTTATGCGCCAACATTTATCAAACGTCCTAGATGACATATCTAAATATCAATTGAATCAAGTGTTACTTAATTTGAAACTATATATGTATCTTCAATATTCTTAAATACGTTTTTAATACACGTTGTAGGTTATCTATATATTTAACAATCAATATACCATCTCACATTATTCAATCAAAGACATCTTAAATATTTGAGTTCTATTATATCGTAAAGCGTTTTCGTACATTTGAAAATAGATCAATCAAGTTTTATGAAATTCAATCTTCCACTATCCTTTATCTAACTCTCAATGATTGACAATTTGTTCTTACTCGTAAATCACTTTACCATTTTCCGAATATGGTTAAAAATGAATGATTTCTCAAATCAATGTGGACCTCTCAACAGGGACACCTAAATCATAATTCAATGTATCTGATAATTCAATCATTTGATCTTATCTTCTAAGTCCATCGATAAACATTTTTAAACAATTGTAATCATGTAATCTAATATTTTGTTTACATTTCAAATTATAATATATATACACATATACATATATAATCATATTCGTTTAATGGTTCGTGAATCGTTGGAACTTAGTTGAGGTTGAATGAATGTATGAGCATAATTTAAAATGTTTGAGATTTAACTTAACAAACTTTGCTTATCGTGTCGGAATAATATAAGGATTAAAGTTTAAATTTGTTCGGAAATTTCCGGGTCGTCACAGTACCTACCCGTTAAAGAAATTTCGTCCCCGAAATTTGATGGAGGTCGTCATCGCTAACAATGAGAATGTTATTATGACGAATATAAGCTGATACATAGAGTTTTATCATGATTTGGAAATATGGATAGAATAATTTAATTTCTTGAAGCGTATGAGTGAAGCTATCGTAAAAGAATAAAATGAGATATAGAGATTTGCCCTATCTTTTGACGTCATCCCGGTTGATCTTTGGATTAAAGAAAATCTTTGTAATCTACACAAGATTTGATTTTTCGGCGATTACGGAAATTAGGATCCGCTTCAATTTAATGCGATAATACATCTTGATTTCTTCGTCGGATATGTTACTATAAATCTACCTCCTTCGTTTCCTTTTAACTTACACTTTCCATTATTTCTCCCTCAATTCATACTTTAAAACATTCGTCAATATGCTCCATCTCGTTCTGATCCTTGATATACTCCTAACTTTCATATCATTCATTCTCCTTTTTCCTTTACCACCGGAGGATTTTGTTTATTTCTACTTTTACCTTGGGGTTATAGTTTTGTTAATTCTCCCGTGCCTTTACGTTGCAATACGTATTGATATACACGGTTTGTAATTTCTGGTCGGCTGTCGGGTTTTATATCTCCTATTATATTTCGATGTCTCTGCTTCTGTCTCCCATAATCATGGTCATCTCCAGTTAACGCTTTCTTTTATTTGCTGCGATTTATACCCCAATTTCTATTTCAGATCTTTGTCCCTTCGTTTCTTCTTCTTGCGATTAAGCACCGCTTGTAATGGTCCAGAATTCACAGCTATGAATTTCGAAATGAACATTGTTAATGTTCTAAGAAAGAAATGGTAATGGCATGATCTTGATTTGTCAAATTACCAGAATACCTGGGAAAAGACCGAATCATCAAGAAAAATATTTTTCTTGATATAATAGAAGTTAATTAGAATACAAGAGTCGTGTAACATGGCACATGATGACGTTATGATCTGTGAATCATCACGTTCCATTTAGAAACTCAGCATTAATTACTGTAATATAATCACGAAGATCAAGTGTCATTATATTATACTAACTCATGCATCAGCTCCCAACACTACTTCAAAATATTCTCATTTTAAACTTGCAGATTTCAGAAGTTTAGACACTAAAATAGTTTCTTTTATGATGTAATACATATAATGCTAGGAGATAAATGAATTTAGATACGAATAACTATGAGAATATCTTCAAAAATATGGAGGATATTTATAATGAAAGATATGATGATATCTTACAATATCTAAGATCAGAGGATGATGAAGAATATCATCCACAAGGGTTCAGAATTAGGAGCAAAGTATTCGATAATAATTTCAGCAGACACTGAATCATTTGAATTCTTTGAAGGCAGGTTTCGTCTTTGTGATTTGTCAACAGCTTCCTTCATACTTTGCTCAATCCGTTTTCCAGTTCCAACTTTTCTGAGCTTTTCCAACATACCATTCTTTATTATCAAACTTTCGATGATTAATGTCGTTTACGGTTGTCTAATTTCTGCTGCTTCGTTCAGCTTTTTTTTTTTAAGTTCAATGTATTGATTCGTAGATTGGGTGCTTTTCAGAATTTCAGAATGAGAGATCATAATTCTAAGAGATAAATGTCATACATATAACTGTTGATGTAGATATGCTGTGAGTTTTCAAAGTACTGATTGCTGATTCCCGATAATTGGTATGGCAGTTCTCGTTACAAGATGTGGATGAGTATATGATAGGGTTTCAATGAATAAATATAATGATTTGTCAGAGAGATTTAATCCAAGAAGCAACGAGGTTGCTGGTACATCTGCTGGTAATATGGTGGAATATAAAAGAATTCTCCGGTATCAAAAGGGTAATCGTATATATCAGGATTATAGTAAGGCTACTTCGAATGAAAAGTCGAAGTTGACTTGCTGGAGCTGTGACAAAATTGGCTACTTTGAAAAGGGATCGGAAAGTTATTTTTGCTAATAAATGCCAAAGGATCTGACGCGGCTACGTGTTAAACTTTTACTCAGTTGCCGAGAGTTTCTCAGGTGCATAAATATATGCATAAATCTTTCCTTCCGTAGATGAAGTGCGGTTGATTCATCCTATCGATTGAGGTGTTTTCAAGAATCATGAAAGGTTTGAACGCAGATTGTAATCGTCAAGATACAAATGAGGTTTAAGATGAAATCAAGTGGCAAACTTAAAGAATTATTTAGTTTCATATGTTATAATCAGTATTTTAATTCATTTTAATTGTCCAATATTATTCATCCACAGTCGATAGTCCACAGTTAACAGTCCAATCATTCATATATAGATTAATATATAATATTAGAATTAATTAATACGTATCGTGACCCGTGTACATGTCTCAGACTCGATCACAACTCAAAGTATATATATTATTATAGAATCAACCTCAACCCTGTATAGAGAACTCGATCATTACTGCATATAGAGTGTCTATGGTGATTCCAAATAATATATATAGATGCGTCGATATGATATGTCAAAACCTTGTATACATGTCCCGATATTTAAAGTGCGTAAAATAAATAACAGAAATTAAATGACGATAAATAAAATTACGAGAATATAAATTGCGATAAATAAATTGAGATAAATAAATTGTAATACGGAATTAACAGTTAGCTAGGATTTTGTTAGCGTGGATTCTTAACAAAATTTCTCATAGTTAATTTGTTTGTTTCTAACAAATTTTATTTTGTCCAATGTTTTCTTCATTATGCCACTTGTTGGATTCTGATAGGTCAAAATCCAAATATAAAATTGAATGAAAATGGTTATTTTGTGGTGAACGGATTCGTATAGCTGTAGTTGTAAGTAGGATAGTAAATAACAGTTGAATCAGATTCGTAGAATGTACAGTGTAACTTATTAATGTGAAATCTAAATATTCCTCGGGTATTACCTACCCGTTAAAATATTTTCACCATTAACAGTTTGTACAATAAAAATTTTAATTACAATCTTTATGAAAACATATATACATATATATTTTCGTCAGACATAATCATGGATTTAATGAGTCAATGTCATATTAAACTCATCAGATTTACGGCTAGAACTAGAGTACATAATCTCTAAAACATTAGAGATTACATAATAATCACGAAGGACGAAGATAGTTTATGTAGAACGATTCGTAGAACGATGATTATGCTTGAGGTATAGATTGTGAGGTTGAGACGTGTCATGATGATGTTGTTGTTAGTACTGGTTATGCTGTTGGTGATGCTGATGGTGGTACTGTTACTATCGGTGCTACAAGTGTTGTTGATGCTGAGGTTGGTGATGATGTTGGTGTAGTAAGTATAGCTTGTAGATCACGCACCATTCTTGTCAGAGTTTCTATCCTACCCTCTATCATTTCTATCCATCCACTCATCTGATTCGATAGATCTTGATTATCAATTCAAAGTTCCCTAACCTCTTCTAATATTCCCCTTCGATTGGTATTCGGAAGTAGAGGTTGAATATTTTCTGAGATTGCAGTAATGCGACCTTCGAGGCAGAATATTTTAGCAAGAAGGGTGAATACAGTGTTGCGCATAGGTTCACCGGTGAGTACATCGTTTTCTCCGATGTTAAGAGGTAAGTTTGGTTCGCGGTAGGGCTCGCCTTCTTCATTTCTCCATCGAGTGAGTAAGTCTCGGACCCACCCCCATCTCCTCCAGAAAGAAAAATAACTAAATGGTGGAGGCACTTCTGGTTCATTGACTTCGGAGTCTGCTTGAATATACATATCGAAATTGCTTCCGGAACTAATGGAATCCAAGCTGGGTGTAGGATCCATCTCTCACGATTAGTTAAAGGGTTTTGATATGAAATAATTTTTGAATATCGAATGATATTCTAATTATATATAGAATATCTATACATACTTCCAAAGATCTCGTGAATTACGGAGAAAATTAAGGAAACGTGTCAGATAAGGTCTACAGTGACAGATACGCTAAGATATGGATTTTGTCTATGCACTATTCATGAAATCATTGCAGTAAGATATGTCTAGACTAAGAATGATAAGTAGGTAATTTCCTAAGGATGATAAACTGATGATTTTCGACAAAGATAATAAGCAATTTTTTTTTTTGACATACAGACACGGTCGAAGTCCAGACTCACTAATGTATCCTAACGACTTATCAGTTATACACACTAATGCAGACCTGGTTCGCTAAGACCACTGCTCTGATACCACATGTCATGCCCCATCCAAATTCTTCCTGAACGAATACAATAACATCTGGTACCATTGCAATGAACGGACCTCTATACGCCATGAACGACTCCATGTAATATCTTTAAAATGAGCAAATGCACAGCGGAAGATTTCTTTTGTACCTGAGAATAAACATGCTTTAAAGTGTCAATCAAAAGGTTGGTGAGTTCATTAGTTTAACATAAATAATCATTTCGATCATTTTAATAGACAACAAGATTTTCATTTCTCATAAATATACGTCCCATGCATAGAGACAAAAATATCATTCATAGGGATTGAACACCTGGTAACCGACATTCACAATATGCATATAAGAATATCCTCATCATTCCGGGATCCTCCTTCAGACATGATATAAATTTCAAAGTACTAAAGCATCCGGTACTTTGGATGGGGCTTGTTGGGCCCGATAGATCTATCTTTAGGATTCGCATCAATTAGGGTGTCTGTTCCCTAATTCTTAGATTACCAGACTTAATAAATATGGCATATTCGATTTCAATAATTTAACCATATAATGTAGTTTCACGTACTTGTGTCTATTTCGTAAAACAGTTATAAAAATAGCGCATGTATTCTCAGTCCCAAAAATATATATTGCAAAAGCATTTAAAAAGGGAGCAAATGAACTCACAATACTGTATTTTGTAGTAAAAATACATATGACGACACTGAACAATGCAGGGTTTGGCCTCAGATTCACGAACCTATATTAATTATATATATGTATATATATATGTTGGTCAATATTTGTCTAACAAATTAAATTAAGTCATAGTGTACCACAATCCTAATGCTCGAGTCTAATATACAAAAGTCAATAAAAGTTAATTTGACTCAAAATGATTTCCAAAATTTATACATGTTTAATATATAACTTAAACGTAGTCATTTTATATATTTAAATCAGATTTTAATAGAATAAATAATACAAGTCCTTTATTAATAATAAAAAATTTATATTGAAACTCAAATATGATAAAAATATACTTTTATATATCTTAAGTAATAAAATTTATAAAGTTCACTTATTATCATAAAAATATAGTGGCATGTATTGTTAATGTAATTATATTACATGTGGTAAAAATATCTTTATATCATATATTTTTTTTGATAAAATAATATTGATAATAATAATAAGTAAGAGTTGTATTATTTTATAATAAATATAATAAAAATATTTATTTACCAATAAAATGATAATTTTACTAATTATAAATTTAATAATAACGATACCCTATTTTAATAATAATATTTAATATAAAAATAATAATTCTATTCTAAAATGATAATAAAAATGATATTTTATATTAACAACGATATTTCCATTTGAAATGTTACTTTTAATAAAAATAATATTTTTAATGTTAATGATATTGATAAAAATAATAACTTGATAGTGTTGATAAAAAATATTAATTATTTTAACAATTATAATAATAATAATAATAATAATAATAATAATAATAATAACAATAATAATAATAATAATAATAATAATAATAATAATATAGATTATTGAAATATAATAATAACGATAATGATAACGATAATAATGATAATCAGGTAATAATAACGATGATAATAACGACGACGTATTAATAATAATAATCATATTTAACAATATTACTTAAAATGTAGATAATTCAGTTGACTATATCTTTAAATCCATTCATCGAAATCATACGATATCTAAATGAAAAGTTTATAATTTTTCGTCAGCTTTCCAACGACATGCATATCATATATCTTATCTCAATCGTATAGGTAGCTAATTTAAGATTCAATATAACCTATCTAAGGGCGATATCAAAAGTACAAGCATGCATAATCCTATATACTCGAGCACTAGTCAGGGATACACTATTAATATATAAAAGTTAAGTTATGAGTGCTCACGTATCAATATTGAGATTCAATATTGCAGAAAATGTACGTAGACGCAACGGTGATGATAAACACTAGTTTGACTTCACAAGCATACCCTCGAACATTACCCATCACCTCCATAGCTATAACCCATAATTTTCTTAGCTCTATCCTACTCGATAACCAGTTTTGAAAACCCATTTAAGATCACTCGGGTAGCACTCCGTCGTAGTATTTTATGTATAATACTAATAATAATAATACTCCTAATTATAAGATTAATAATATTAATCTTAATAATAATAATAATAATTATAATATATATATTGAGAGGATATATGCGAGAGATATATGAGAATGAAAACTGAAAATGAATGACACAATTGTATCTTCAATATGTATCTTCAATATTCTTAAATACGTTTTTAATACACGTTGTAGGTTATCTATATATTTAACAATCAATATACCATCTCACATTATTCAATCAAAGACATCTTAAATATTCGAGTTCTATTATATCATAAAGCATTTTTGTACATTTGAAAATAGATCAATCAAGTTTTATGAAATTCAATCTTCCACTATCCTTTATCTAACTCTCAATGATTGACAATTTATTCTTACTCGTAAATCACTTTACCATTTTCCAAATATGGTTAAAAATGAATGATTTCTCAAATCAATGTAGACCTCTCAACAGAGACTCCTAAATCATAATTCAATGTATCTGATAATTCAATCATTTGATCTTATCTTCTAAGTCCATCGATAAACATTTTGAAACAATTGTAATCATGTAATCTAATATTTTGTTTACGTTTCAAATTATGATATATATACACATATACATATATAATCATATTCGTTTAATGGTTCGTGAATCGTTGGAACTTAGTTGAGGTTGAATGAATGTATGAACATAATTTAAAATGTTTGAGATTTAACTTAACAAACTTTGCTTATCGTGTCGGAATAATATAAAGATTAAAGTTTAAATTTGTTCGGAAATTTCCGGGTCGTCACATCCTTGGCAGACGATTCATCCCTACTACACACCTCATCAAAAACATCAATTTTAAGGTTTATCAATTTGTCCTTAGCTTCTTCAACTTTCTCCAGGGTTCCAGGAAGAATAAGATTAGCAATTGCAGGAGGGAGAGTCTGGTTTGGGGCAAGGCGTCTAGTTAACTTGTCCGCAACATCAGAAATGAAATAGGTGCGAATAGCATCAACATAGTCGTTGTAAGGATCCCCAACAAGCTTGGATCAAAGAACTTTAGCTATCACACCCGGTATTCCCTTCTTTAGCTCCGCGAAGTTACCCTCACCGGCCTCCGCCCTCCGCAGAAGCTCAGCAGACTTTTCCCTTTCAGCATTTAGCTGCTTCTCCAGATCACTGACCTTCACCTGCTCCTCCTCAACTTTCTTCCTTTCAGCCTCCACCAATTTATCCTTCTCCTCTTGCATGGCAGTGGCAACATCTTGAGCATTTTTCAACTCAGTTTCTTTAGTCTTTACCGTTTTTTGGGCATCAGCCAAGGCATGTTCAGCATCAATAGCTCTCTTGCGAGCATTTGCACTTTCAGCCATCTCAGTGGATATGGCAAGCACCGACTCCTGATGCTTCTGCGGTTGCAGAGAGGACTCTAGGTGATTGATCAACAATACAGTAGTTGCAGTGGTTGATTCCCTAAGTTGATCAGAGCAGAGAGCGTTGAAATGAGGTTTTAGCTCAGGGATAGCATAACCCTGCAAAAGAAAAATGTCATGATCAATATTGGCAATTCATGTAAATAGAATGCAAGCACATAATTGCAACTTATTTTATCATTAATACCTGAAGAAGAGTCAAAAAATCTTTCCCCTTGGTGGCAGGGTTATCAATTAACGCCTGCAGCGTGCTTACATAAGCAGGAATGGATGGCTCTTGAACGTTTGATGATGTGACCGGAGGGATAGTAGTGCTGCGGGTGGAGAATGATAGGAGGCGTCGTCTTCCGACCTCTGCTCATGAAATTCAGCTTCATCAAATAGAGTAAAGTTCTGCTCAGGAGTTTTCAGAACTTTATCTCCTTGACTTTCAAGATTCTCCTCCGGCCTCTGCTCACCACCTTCAGCAGCTTTTCCTTGGTTATCATCATAATCTTCTAAAATCACTAACATAAATAAATTAGCAAACATAACAGTTATAAGCAAAGATATATGCAGTGTCAAGAAAGGGCAAAGTGGGCATACTTCTTCTACGTTTCAGCTTTGGGCTTCCCTCAGTGCTTTTTGCCCTCTTAGAGCCTATGCTCTTCTTGCGTGTCTTTTTGATTGGAGGAGGAGTGGGGAGCGTCTCACCAGTAATGTCAACCGAGCCTGTTGTTTGCTGCTAGGTAGGGTGTCCTCCGTTGTCCGTTCAGACTCGAACTCACTATCAGAACTGCTATTACTGCTTTCTTCCCCCTTTTCAGTAGTAGCAGCAGCAGCCTTAGTCTCAGCTGCAACCCTCTCTGCCTCTAGCTCGGCAAGCGTCTTATCACGGGCAGTGATAACCACATCATCCTCAAGGTCGAGGGATAACAGAGCAGAACGAACAAGCATTTCGGTATTTGCTGCAAAAATTAAACAAAGTCAAAAATAGCAATATAAGCAACAATAACATGAAGTAGACAGACATTTATGTATATTAGGTTGATCATATCACATCCTACCCTTGTTTTTCTGACGGAGTACTGGCACAGAAGTAGTTGGCCATTCCTGGCTTACTCTGCACAACACAAGAATCCCCTCATACTTTTCATATGATCTGGGTGGAAGGTAGAGATCTTTCAGATGATCTACTATTCATCTCTCTGCGTTGGTTATCTTAACACCCTTTCCCACACCAGGATCTAAAGGCTTCCATTTCCGGACAACGAAATACTCTTTCAAAATTACTATCTCATCAACAACAACAAAATGGACTCTTCTAGTCTTTCAAGTTTGACACTTTATTAGCACCAACAAAATGTGCATTTCATTTATTGTCAATAGTAAGCCAACACTAGCTAATCGTATGAATTCTAAACAGAGAGATAAAAACTTTAAGGTGAGGTTTAATGTTGATTGCATTGCAGTACATTTCAAACAGGATAATTTTTTGAAGACCATAGGGATGGATTTGGCTAAGGCAGGCTTTATAATATCTAAGGATGCGGAGGAGAAAATTAGTAAGAGGAACACGGAGATTGCCGTAAGTAAGTTGTAAAGCATATAAAGAAATTTTTTCGGCAGGAGGATCGTTGGCAGTTTGCCTGTTGGTAGGAAGAATAGGGTTGTATTGATTAAGATGACGAAAAGCAATCTTCAAGTCGTCCAAATGGCTCGCCGATAATGATGATGCCATTGTGCTAACCTCAGGCAGATCAGTGGTTTCTGAAGAAGAATCCTCAACGTGTTCTTGGCCAGTACTCGGTGCAGAAGCCATGATAATAAAATAAAAAGATATCAACAAGAAGGAAATAGCAGTAAGATGAAGTGTAACTGACCTTGGAAGATGATAAACCTTAAAGAGTTGAAAGTTGAAGAAAGTGATGAAGATTTGGGTAGAAATGTGCTTTTTGGATCTTGGCAAAGGTAAAAAAGTGAAGGTAAAAGGGTTATGACAGTTTATATAGGAGTTCATCAATGCAATTTTTATGGATACGATTGCGACACGTGTACGGGAAAATTTAAACGTGGGGTACGAAGTAACACTTTTTCCAGCTGGAGGCGCGTGGAGAATCTCAACCATTTAAAATTAATCATCACAGCATCAGTAAATTTCGTATACAATTAATGCCTGTAACGTTTTCCCCGATTCAAGTGGCAAATGTGAAGACTTGTTTGGCACAATATTCGAAATTTATTTCGAATATTGTTTGGCATGCGTTGGCAGAAGTTTAACAACTTAATCCTTTTTCAAATTCTTAAGTCATTAAACTGGGGGGACTTAATGGTGTATCCTATCGTATACACACATAAAGGCACAATATTCGCATGAAAATAGCATCAGGAACAATGAGAACAATGGTTTTGTGAAACTGTCCGTCAAGCGTTCTCCGCTGTGCAGGCTGCTTTCGTCATACATAAGCCCTGAAGGCCGCCTAGCGCTTAAGCCCTGACTGGAGAACATCACATCTAGCGTATATTTTGGATCACAAATAACAGAACATATCATCAGCTGACATGCGTCCCTGAACAATCCGGTGGATCTGACACTATAAATAGACCCCTTGGGTCATCATTTTACACATTCAGACATTCTGACAACTTGTGAGCAGAGACTTCACCTTTCTCTCTCTCATAGTACTTTCTCTTACTAGAAGTCATCCGGCTAACAGCTAAATGCTAAATGGACAACAGATTGATTAAGCCACCCCACAGATTTCCAGATCTATGTACTGGGTCTGCAGGGATTATTTCCCAAGGGTAAAAATCAATCGGCAACACTCCCCCACTCTTAGCTAGATCACTTCTAGTATTGTGCTAACACACTAAGCCTTACCTCATAAGGAAATAAGTGTTAACACTAGCCATGAAAGAAACTGATACGATGGAGAGACTTGCGCAATTATACATAAAGGAAGTTGTATCTCGCCACGGTGTACCCTTGTCGATTATCTCAGATTGCGACACCCGTTTCGCTTCTAGATTTTTGCTTTCTTTGCAAAAAGCCTTGGGAACTAGTCTCGACATGAGCACTGCATATCACCCACAAACTGACGGACAAAGCGAATGAACGATTCGGACTTTGGAGGACATGTTGCATGCTTGCGTTATTGATTTCGGAAAAGCTTAGGAAAAGCATTTGCCGCTAGCCGAATTCTCTTACAGCAACAGTTATCATTCGAGTATTAATGTCGCACCTTTCGAAGCGTTGTATGGCCGCAAGTGTCGTTCTCCTATTTTTGGGCCGAAGTAGGTGAAAAACAACTCACCGGTCCCGAACTCGTCCATGAAACAACCGAGAAGATTGTACAAATTCAAGCGAGACTCAAGATGGCCCGTGATCGCTAAAAGAGTTATGCCGACCTTAAATGCGGGGATCGCGAATTTCAAATCGGCTACCGAGTTATGTTGAAAGTCGCACCTTGGAAAGGTGTAATCTGTTTCGGAAAGCGTGGGAAGTTGAATCCGCGATATATTAGTCCTTTTGAAGTTTTGGAACGTGTTGGACCCGTTGCTTACCGTTTGGATCTTCCGACTCATTTGAGCTCTGTTTATCCTACCTTTAATGTATCGAATCTGAAGAAGTGTCTTGCGGAACCAAAACTCGTCATACCACTTGAGGAGCTTACGATTGATGAAAAACTTCATTTCGTGGAAGAACCTGTCGAAATTATAGACCGTGAGGTCAAGACCTTGAAACGCAAGAAGATTCCGATCGTCCGAGTACGATGGATTGCAAAACGAGGACCTGAGTTTACTTGGGAGCGAGAGGATCAGATGAAACAGAAGTATCCTCACCTCTTCACAACTCTACCATCTACCTCAGCTTAAGATTTCTGGACAAAATTTTCATTAACAGGTGGGTAATGTAACGACCCGACTTTTTCGACTTGCTTTTGTGCTTTGTGTTTTCGCGAAACTGCGTATTTGTGCGTACTGAGCTATATTATACTCTGGGAACTCCCTACATGTTGATTACTTTCATTTATATGTTAAAACGTATCATTAAGTACGTAGGATATTTAACTTAACTCCCTACACGTTTAACTTTTGTCGTAATCGGAATATTATGACTACGAAATACTAAATATTATTTTATAATAACAATTACTTGGGTTTTTGGATGATTAATTACGCTTAGTAATTTACTAGAGCACACTAGTTAGTCTTGTTGGACTTTCTACCTTGTTGGACCTTAGCCCACCCTACACTAGTTAGTGAACTATTTAATTAGCCCAATTATAAATAGCTAGTGACCCATTAATAAGTAAGACAAATGCCCATTTATTAGAGGGAACATACTAGCACTTTTGTCAAGTATTATCCTTAATGTTGCATGAGATCCTAACATAAGCACGGACTTTAGACAACCATTAACCAAAAATTAAAAGTTGTCCCCCTTGTCCCCCCACCATACCTACGACCATCACCACCCACCCATACCCTCACCACCTATAAATACAAGCCTTATTTCACCCATTTCACACTTGATTTCATTTGTAATTTACACACACTTACTCTCTAATTCTCTCTATAGTTCTTCTCCCTCTAAAAAGTGTAAGTATTGGATTTTTCTTCTTCTTCTTCCCTTCTCACTCACGAAATCATCATCATCATCAAAGGGTATGGCTTTTTAGCTTTGATCTTGATTACATCTTGTAGATTCAAACATGGATTTGAATCCTTCAAGAACATGGAAGATTCAAGCTTTCTAGCTTTGAATCTCACCTATTTTGTAGATCTAAATCTTTTAGCTTTAATCTATTATTTTGTTATAAAGATTCAAACTTGTGTTTGTAATCTTCATGTAACTTAAAGATGCAAGCTTTATGATTCAAGATCTTCAAGAACAACCAAGATTCAAGCTTTCTAGCTTTGAATCTTCATTTCTTTTGTTGGATCTAAGTTTTCTAACTTATGATCTTATTATTTTGTTATAAAGATCAAAACTTGTGTTTGTGGTCTTCATGTAACTTAAAGATCTAAGCTTTATGCTTCAAGATCTTCAAGAACACCAAAGATTCAAGCTTTCTAGCTTTGTAATCTCATAACTTGTGTGAAAAAGACCCAAGCTCTCTAGATTAGGGTTCCATTACTTTATTTGATTAAGATTGTATTCATACTTGTTTGATTGAAGTAAAGTTTGTAGCTTTAGTTGCAAATAGAACTTGTATTTGTGTTAAGACTAAGGATATGATGTAACATTGGTTCATCATCCATCTAAGACCCTTAAATGAGTTGTGTTCATACTTGGTCTTAATGTATTATGTTTTGATGGTTGAATCTTGGTCAAGTTGATGCTAACCCATCAATGAGTTGTACACTTGAAGCTACAAGCATCAAGCATGAGAACCGTAATGAGCATCAATCACCAAGAACCCCACTGGAACACTTGTTTACTATTTTTCGGGATCTGATCAGATTTCTGAACTTCTGAAAAATTGATTTTCAGTTATTTCGTTTCGATTAGATGACTTTTTGTTTAGGCCTCGTCTTAATTCGATATACGGCTTAGGATTTATGGCCTTCCGAAAGTCACTACGCCTTTGTAACGTTGTGCTGATATTTCTGACCTACTCGCACTTAAACTGTCGCCATGGTCAAACAAAGACGATTAGGTTCTAAAAATTGGTCAGCATTTAGAAGACTCACATACGGAGCCATAGCCACTGACTACATGTCTTTTCGATTTGTATAAAGGTCGTAACAGCTGTCCGAATTCAGCCTTTTGTTTCGATCTCTACTCTTGTTAAACTTACCTTAGTGTTGATGAATGATGATGATAATGATGATGTCGATGATGACACTTAAACTTAATTAATTCCCTTTTAAATTTATTGGGACAACATACTGACCTAGTGACCATTGACTTAGGTTGACGACCTTTCGGACCGAATTACTACCTATATACGTTTCATATCGACTTTTACTGCTTATTCACTGTGAGTTATAGCATCCCTTTTTACTTATACTATTTTTGGGACTGAGAATACATGCGTTTTTTATGTTTTACTTACTTGACATGAGTACTTAAACTTTACATATGTGTGGGTTATATAACGGCATAAACTTTCCCCTTAGCACGGTAACGTTTAATCATTGGTTTTGAACCGGTGAACGCGAATATTAGATATGGATCCATAGGGTTTGACATCCCCACTCGGGCTAGTCGCGCTAGCATATAACGGGTGTTTGATACTTCGAGGATATACGCACTCGCCAAGTGTACTTTTAGGGGGTATTATTATTACGTTAAGTTAGTTACCGGGTGCCCACGGATAAACATATACTCTTCATACTATTTTGAATACGATAACTCGTGGTCTACATTACTGTAGTGATTACAAACTATAGCTCACCAACATTCATGTTGAATTTTAAGCGTGTATTTCTCAGGTGCTTAGACGATGTTGCTTCTGCTGTTAGACTTGCTGTTATAGACTTGCTGTTATGGACCTGCTGTGTTATATTTCCGCTGCATTACTTAGAGATGTCTCAATCATGAAACTTTTATCTTGCATTCGTAACTTATGTTATTTTCAAATAATGACTTTGTAACGACCTTTTTGTCATGTTATCTTTTGTAAACGCTATCTTTTTATGAATGCAAAACTAGTTTTCAAACAGCATATAGTAATTGACCGTGTAAAGATCCTGTTGTTGATAAATCGTACACGATGGTTTTGTACGGGGCGTCACATTTGGTATTAGAGCATTGGTTGTAGGGAATTAGGTTGCATTAGTGAGTCTTGACCGAGTCGAGTAGGATTAACTAATAGAACTAATCTATAACTTGCTTGTTTAACTGTTTCTGCAGAACTTACTGCATGCTACTGCTTACTTTTACTACTATGTGTACTTGCTGTATGTTACTGCTTATTCTCGCTACTGCATGCTACTACCTGCTTTTGCATGTTACTTCTGTTTAGAACTGTTTTCATTACCATGTTATGTACTGCTAGGATGCTGTAGTGCCTAATTACGTGCTTGCTATATGTCTTACTGACATGGAAAAAGTTATTTTTCCTTGTTCAGATGATAGACATGCTGCCCATGACCTTTAACTTTGAGAGTGATTCAGAGATGACTGTTGCCTCGCTTACGATTGTTGCTGATTCACCGCTACCCTCTGACGACTCTGGCGATTCACCTTCCAGTGGACTCGTACTTGACCTTATGGACATCTCAGATGGAGACGAGGATCCAGAGGAGATTCCAGCATCACCCAGCCCTAGACTCCCGGAGCCACATCACCATCCCGGTGGTACTGTGATTCCTGGGTGAAATGGAGACCGTCATTTCCGTAACGAACATGGACATTGGGCTAGACGCACTGCTGGTGGATGTGTTGTACCGATTCCACCAGGCAGATATCGACTTATAACCACCGGCCGGGCAGATCCACCTTCAGATGATTCAGACTATTCATCATCTGACGACTCCAGCGAGGAGGACCCCGAGGAGGATTCTGAGGAGGCCCCTGAGGAGGAGCCCATGCAGCCGCCCTCTACCCCGCCGAAGAAGCGGTATCATTTCGATGGTACCGTTATCCCAGGGATTAATGGAGGAAGACCATT
Source organism: Rutidosis leptorrhynchoides (assembly GCF_046630445.1). Taxonomy (NCBI): domain Eukaryota; kingdom Viridiplantae; phylum Streptophyta; class Magnoliopsida; order Asterales; family Asteraceae; genus Rutidosis; species Rutidosis leptorrhynchoides. The sequence goes on from NC_092342.1 coordinate 220,337,474, forward strand.
CGTGGATGCACATGGACAGTTGGTTAGGGTCGCTGCCCATAAGAGGGTCGTACCGTATCCCGCCGATCCATTCGTGCGTAAGATCACCAACACTGTGCCGTCTACATCTACACCACCTGCACCATCCGCACCATCTGCACCACCTGCCCCACCAACATCCCCCGTCGTCGAGGAACTAACGAGGGAAGTGCATGCCCTCCGTGCTCGGGTAACTGAGCTCGAGGATCAGATGTCCCACCTGATGGACATCATTTACCCTCCATCACCATAGGGCTATTGTATTAGATTTCGTTATGTAATCTCGTTGGTAGTTTAATGTTTTACTCAAGTATTGTACGAACCTTATACGGATGTATGCAACTTTCTTATTAATGAATAGAACTTAATGTTGTTTAAATTTTGTACGGTGTTCCTTTACGCTACTGTATGATGATTTTGTGGTATCTGTATCTGGTTACTTTACTTAATTAATTGTGTGTTGTGTTCCATACTGGGTGCATTATGCCATAACATTATGGAATGCTGGATTTTGACTTGAGTCGAAACTTTTGTTCAGAGGAACAATGGCAAACGGAAGAGTCCCAAGGGAAACGCCCACATCGGCACAGATTGAGGAAATGATTGCTGCTCGAGTAGCTGCAGCTATGGCGAATGCCAACCCTGCTCCAGCTCCACCAGCCAACCCATCTGTTCAGAACGGGTGTACCTATAAGGAATTCCAAAGCTGCAAGCCCCACAATTTCAGTGGTACTGAAGGGCCAGTTGGACTGACGAGATGGTTTGAAAAGTTGGAAGCTGTGTTCCGTGTGAGCAACTGCTCGGAAGTTAACAAAACTAAGTACGCCTCCTGTACTCTGTCGGACGACGCTTTAACCTGGTGGAACACGCTTGCTCAGGCTAAAGGAATTGATGAGGCTTATGCTACCCCGTGGGAGGAATTCAAAGGGGCTATGATCGAGGAGTACTGCCTCAGAACGGAGATTCAGAAAATGAAAGCTGAGTTTTGGGAGCTGAAGGTTGTGGGAACTGACTTGATGGCTATAACCGAAGGTATTTAGAGTTAGATTTGATGTACCCCATGATGGTTACCCCTAAATTTAAGCGAATGGAACGATACTTGTGGGGACTTCCCAAGACCATTCAGGGAAATGTTACCTCTTCGAAACCAGCAGATGTCCCGGAAGCTATGCGCATGGCGCATACCCTGATGAACTAGATCGTTCGCAGGGAACCAGAGAAAGCGAAATCAGAATCAGGAGCTAGTTATGAGAAGCGTAAGTGGGAAGGCAACAAAGGGAAGGTCTTTGATCAGAACCCAGCTAAGAGGCATGAGGGTTTCAAGGGAAACAACGACTGGAGGAACCCCAACCCAAACCCAAGCTCGAACCCTAACTACAAGGGTAGTCTTCCGCAGTGCAAGAGATGCTACAAGCATCATAAAGGGTACTGCAACGTGGTCTGGGAAAAGTGTAAGAGGACTGGGCACATTGGCAGGGACTGCAAGATCACTACCCCAGCTGTGAAGACAAACCCTACTGGACCAAGAAAGTGTTTTGAGTGCGGTCAACAGGGCCACTACAAGAATGAGTGCCCGAACAAGAAGAAGGATGCCGGACCAGCACGTGGGAGAGTCTTCAACATGAATGCCAGAGATGCCCGTGAGGCTCCTGACTTGGTCACAGGTACATTCACTATCAATAACCTATTAGCTTATGTTCTGTTTGATACCGGTGCCGATAGGAGTTATGTAGATAGACACTTTTACTCTAAGATAGATTGGTCGTTAGTGCTTTTGGAGGAGAGTATGTTGGTTGAGGTAGCCAATGGAAAACATGAGAAGGTTGACCAAATTGGCCGAGGAGGTATTATCAACCTAGTCGGAGTGGATTTTGAGATTGATCTAATACCTATCAAGTTGGGAAGTTTTGATGTGATTGTCGGTATGGACTGATTGTCCAAGATAAGAGCCAAAGTTATCTGTGGTGAGAAGATTCTTCGTATACTTCGCGAAGATGGTGAGCCTCTGATTGATTACGGAGATAGATGTAGTCCGAAGTTGAACCTTATTAGTTGCTTGAAGGCACAAAAGGTTATGAAGAAGGGACGCTTTGCTATTCTGGCACATGTGAAGAAGCTAGAAGTTGAAGAGAAAAGCATGGATGATATACGAATTGTGAACGAATTTCCCGACGTCTTTCAAGAGGAGTTGCCTGGATTACCACCGCCGAGATCAGTAGAGTTTCAGATCGATCTAGTGCCAGGAGCTGCACCCATAGCTCACGCGCCTTTATCGACTAGCACCTTCTGAACTACAAGAGTTGCAGAATCAACTGTAGGAATTGCTAGACCGTGGATTTATCCAACCAAGCTCTTCGCCTTGGGGCGCACCTGTTTTGTTCGTGAAGAAGAAGGACGGATATTTTCACATGTGTATCGATTATCGTGAGCTAAACAAGTTGACGATCAAGAATCGGTATCCCCTTCCCAGGATTGACGATCTTTTCGATCAGCTGCAAGGATCTAGCATTTACTCCAAGATTGATTTACGGTCAGGTTATCACCAGTTGAGGGTGAAGGAGAGCGATGTGATGAAGACTGCGTTCAGAACCCGTTATGGCCATTATGAGTTTCTTGTGATGCCATTCGGTTTAACCAATACACCTTCCATGTTTATGGATCTCATGAATCGTGTATGTAAGCCATATCTGGACAAGTTCGTTATCGTCTTCATAGATGATATCATCATCTATTCCAAAAGCGAAGAAGAACATGAGTAACATCTTCGACTCATGCTAGAACTTTTGAGACAAGAGCAACTTTATGCCAAATTCTCCAAGTGTGAATTTTGGTTGAAGGAAGTTCAATTTCTTGGTCATATCATGAGTGTTCAGGGTATCAAAGTCGATCCTGCAATCGAAGCTATCAGCAAGTGGGAAACCCCCACTACTCCGACTCATATCCGCCAATTTTTAGGCCTCGCCGGTTACTACAGAAGGTTCATTGAAGGTTTCTCTTTGATTGCACGTCCTTTGACTGCATTAACTCATAAGGGGAAGAAGTTCGTTTGGGAAACCAAGCAAGAGTCGGCATTCCAAACCCTGAAGCAGAAGTTAACCACCGCTCCTATCATGTCCCTTCCCGAAGGCAGTGATGATTTCGTTGTGTATTGCGATGCTTCCCGACAAGGTTTTGGGTGTGTATTGATGCAACAGAAAAATGTTATTGCTTATGCCTCTCGCCAGCTGAAGATTCACGATCGAAATTACACGACGCACGATCTCGAACTTGGAGCCGTTGTCTTTGCACTCAAACAGTGGAGACACTATCTTTATGGAACCAAGAGTACTATCTTCACTGATCATAAAAGCCTCCAACACATTTTCAATCAGAAACAACTGAATATGAGACAACGACGGTGGATCGAAACATTGAACGACTATGATTGTGAACTACTTTATCATCCCGGAAAGGTAAATGTTGTAGCTGATGCCTTGAGCCGAAAGGAGAGAACGGTACCTCTTCGTGTCCGTGCATTGAACATCCCCATTTAGACGAATCTCAACAGCCAGATCCGAGTAGCTCAAGATGAGGCTCTTAAGGAGGAGAATATTTCTCAAGAGCACTTGAACATTCTCGTTGAAATGTCCCGTTCATATTGATTACAAGCGTTCCATATTGATTGATTTCGTTGCGAGGTTTTGACCTCTATATGAGACGTTTTTCAAAGACTGCATTCATTTTTAAAACAACAATAACCTTTATTTTATCAATAAAGGTTTTAAAAACATTACGTAGATTATCAAATAATGATAATCTAAAATGTACTGTTTACACACGACCATTACATAATGGTTTACAATAGAAATATATTACATCGACATATGTTTCTTGAATGCAGTTTTTACACCATATCATACAAACATGGACTCCAAATCTTGTCCTTATTTTAGTAGAGGGAAGAGGGAAGCAGGGCGACAGCTAGTTGCTTTCTGGTGAGTTGCTATCGCTCCTCTCCTTTCAGTTGATTCGGTTCGTGTTCAGTGTGCCCTTCGCCCTCAGCTAGTTGCCTTCTTAGCCTCTAGCCCTTCAAGTTGCCTATCTCATTCTATGCAACAGCGAAAGCTCTTAATATTCACCTGAGAATAAACATGCTTTAAACGTCAACAAAATTGTTGGTGAGTTATAGGTTTAACCTATATATATCAAATCGTAACAATAGACCACAAGATTTCATATTTCAATACACATCCCATACATAGAGATAAAAATCATTCATATGGTGAACACCTGGTAACCGACATTAACAAGATGCATATATAAGAATATCCCCATCATTTCGGGACACCCTTCGGATATGATATAAATTTCGAAGTACTAAAGCATCCGGTACTTTGGATGGGGTTTGTTAGGCCCAATAGATCTATCTTTAGGATTCGCGTCAATTAGGGTGTCTGTTCCCTAATTCTTAGATTACCAGACTTAATAAAAAGGGGCATATTCGATTTCGATAATTCAACCATAGAATGTAGTTTCACGTACTTGTGTCTATTTTGTAAATCATTTATAAAACCTGCATGTATTCTCATCCCAAAAATATTAGATTTTAAAAGTGGGACTATAACTCACTTTCACAGATATTTCCTTCCTCGAAAATAAGACTTGACCACGGATCGATTCACGAACCTATACAAATATGTACATATACAAGTATGATTAAAATATAATCACAACCATTTTTATTATGTTTTAAAGATTTGAGTGTATTAAGTCAGCTGTCCTCGTTAGTAACCTACAACTAGTTGTCCATAATTAGATGTACAGAAATAAATCGATATATATTTTCTTGAATCAATCCACGACCCAGTGTATACACGTCTTAGGCTAGATCACAGCTCAAAGTATATATATTGTTGGAATCAACCTCAACCCTGTATAGCTAACTCCAACATTACTGCATATAGAGTGTCTATGGTTGTTCCAAATAATATATATAGATGGGTCGATATGATATGTCAAAACATTTGCATACGTATCTATGGTATCCCAAGATTACATAATATATTAGAATACATGTATAATACAATATAAGTTAGCTAGGATATGATTAATATAGATTTGTTACCAATTTTCACGTAGCTACAACAAGCAAAAATAACCAATCTTGTTTTGCCCATAACTTCTTCGTTTTAAATCCGTTTTGAGTGAATCCAATTGCTATGGTTTCATATTGAACTTAAGTTTATGACTCTATACAGAAAAATTATAAGTTTATTGTCGGAATTACAGGTTACAAGTCGTTTTTGTAAAGGTAGTCATTTCAGTCGAAAGAACGACGTCTAGATGACCATTTTGGAAAACATACTTCCACTTTGAGTTTAACCATTATTTTTGGATATAGTTTCATGTTCATAAGAAAAATCATTTTCCCAGAAGAACAACTTTTAAATCAAAATTTATCATAGTTTTTAATTAACTAACCCAAAACAGCCCGCGGTGTTACTACAACGACGTATATCCGGTTTTACGGTGTTTTTCGTGTTTTCTGATTTTAAATCATTAAGTTAGCATATCATATAGATATAGAACATGTGTTTAGTTGATTTTAAAAGTCAAGTTAGAAGGATTAACTTTTATTTGCGAACAAGTTTAGAATTAACTAAACTATGTTCTAGTGATTTCAAGTTTAAACCTTCGAATAAGATAGCTTTATATGTATGAATCGAATGATGTTAAGAACATCATTACTACCTCAAGTTTTGTGGATAAACATACTGGAAAAGAGACAAATGGATATAGCTTCAAAGGATCCTTGGATGGCTTGAAAGTTCTTGAAGCAGAATCATGACACGAAAACAAATTCAAGTAAGATCATCACTCGAAATAAGATTGTTATAGTCATAGAAATTGAACCAAAGTTTGAATATGAGTATTACCTTGTATTAGAAAGATATCTTACTATAAATAAGAAAGATTTCTTGAGGTTGGATGATCACTTTACAATATTGGAAGTAAGCTAGCAAACTTGGAAGTATTCTTGATTTTATGAAACTAGAACTTATAGAATTTACGAAGAACACTTAGAACTTGAAGATAGAACTTGAGAGAGATTACTTAGATGAAGAAAATTGAAGAATGAAAGTGTTTGTAGGTATTTTTTGTCGTTGGTATATGGATTAGATATAAAGGATGTGTAATTTTGTTTTCATGTAAATAAGTCATGAATGATTACTCATATTTTTGTAATTTTATGAGATATTTCATGCTAGTTGCCAAATGATGGTTCCCACATGTGTTAGGTAACTCACATAGGCTGCTAAGAGCTAATCATTAGAGTGTATATACCAATAGTACATACATCTAAAAGCTGTGTATTGTACGAGTACGAATACGGGTGCATACGAGTAGAATTGTTGATGAAACTGAACGAGGATGTAATTGTAAGAATTTTTGTTAAGTAGAAGTATTTTGATAAGTGTCTTGAAGTATTTCAAAAGTATATGAATACATATTAAAACACTACATGTATATACATTTTAACTGAGTCGTTAAGTCATCGTTAGTCGTTACATGTAAATGTTGATTTGAAACCTTTAAGTTAACGATCATGTTAAATGTTGTTAAACCAATGTTTATTATAACTAAAGAGATGTTAAATTGTTACATTATCATGATATTATGATATATAATATATCTTAGTATGATATATATACAGTTAAATGTCGTTACAACGATAATCGTTACATATATGTCTCGTTTAGAAATCATTAAGTTAGTAGTCTTTTTTTACATATGTAGTTCATTGTTAATACACTTAATGATATATTTACTTATCATTTAACATAATTAACCAAGTGTATCAATATCTTAATATGATTCATATGTACTTAGTAAGACGTTGATATAACGATACTCGTTATATATAACGTTTTCGAGTTTCTTAAATTCAATAGTCTCATTTTTATGTATATAACTCATTGTTAAAATACCTAATGAGATACTTACTTATCATAATATCATATTGACTATATATATAATCATATATATGTCATCATTTAGTTTTTACAAGTTTTAACGTTCGTGAATCACCGGTCAACTTGGGTGGTCAATTGTCTATATGAAACCTATTTCAATTAATCAAGTCTTAACAAGTTTGATTGCTTAACATGTTGGAAACACTTAATAATGTAAATATCAATTTCATTTAATATATATAAACATGGAAAAGTTCGGGTCACTACAGTAGCTACCCGTTAAATAAATTTCGTCCCGAAATTTTTAAGCAGTTGGAGGTGTTGACGAATCTTCTGGAAATAGGTGCGGGTATTTCTTCTTCATCTGATCTTCACACTCCCAGGTGAACTCGGGTCCTCTACGAGTATTCCATCGAACCTTAACAATTGGTATCTTGTTTTGCTTAAGTCTGTTAACCTCATGATCCATTATTTCGACGGGTTCTTCAATGAATTGAAGTTTTTCGTTGATTTGAATTTCGTCTAAAGAAATAGTGAGATCTTCTTTAGCAAAATATTTCTTCAAATTCGAGACGTGAAAAGTGTTATGTACAGCTGCGAGTTGTTGGGGTAACTCAAGTCGGTAAGCTACTGGTCTGACACGTTCAATAATCTTGAATGGTCCAATATACCTTGGATTTAGTTTCCCTCGTTTACCAAATCGAACAACGCCTTTCCAAGGTGAAACTTTAAGCATGACCATCTCGCCAATTTCAAATTCTATATCTTTTCTTTTAATGTCAGCGTAGCTATTTTGTCGACTTTGGGCGGTTTTCAATCGTTGTTGAATTTGGATGATCTTCTCGGTAGTTTCTTGTATTATCTCCGGACCCGTAATCTGTCTATCCCCAACTTCACTCCAATAAATCGGAGACCTGCACTTTCTACCATAAAATGCTTCAAATGGCGCCATCTCAATGCTTGAATGGTAGCTATTGTTGTAGGAAAATTCTGCTAACGGTAGATGTCGATCCCAACTGTTTCCGAAATCAATAACACATGCTCGTAGCATGTCTTCAAGCATTTGTATCGTCCTTTCGCTCTGCCCATCAGTTTGTGGATGATAGGCAGTACTCATGTCTAGACGAGTTCCTAATGCTTGCTGTAATGTCTGTCAGAATCTTGAAATAAATCTGCCATCCCTATCAGAGATAATAGAGATTGGTATTCCATGTCTAGAGACGACTTCCTTCAAATACAGTCGTGCTAACTTCTCCATCTTGTCATCTTCTATTATTGGCAGGAAGTGTGCTAACTTGTTGTGACGATCAACTATTACCCAAATAGTATCATAACCACTTGCAGTCCTTAGCAATTTAGTAATGAAATCCATGGTAATGTTTTCCCATTTCCATTCCGGGATTTCAGGTTGTTGTAGTAGACCTGATGGTTTCTGATGTTCAGCTTTGACCTTAGAACACGTCAAACATTCTCCTACATATTTAGCAATATCGGCTTTCATACCCGGCCGCCAAAAGTGTTTCTTGAGATCTTTATACATCTTCCCCGCTCCGGGATGTATTGAATATCTGGTTTTATGTGCTTCTTTAAGTACCATTTCTCTCACATCTCCAAACCTTGGTACCCAAATTCTATTAGCCCTATATCGGGTTCCGTCTTCCCGAATATTAAGATGTTTCTCTAATCCTTTGGGTATCTCATTCTTCAACTTTCCTTCTTTTACAACCCCCTGTTGCACCTCTTTTATTTGAGTAGTAAGGTTAGTATGAATAATTATATTCATAGCTTTTACCCGTATAGGTTCTCTGTCCTTTCTACTCAAAGCTTCGGCTACCACATTCGCCTTCCCAGGGTGGTATCGAATCTTAAAATCATAGTCATTCAACAGTTCAATCCACCTGCGTTGTCTCATATTCAGTTGCTTCTGATTAAATATATGTTGGAGACTTTTGTGGTCGGTATATATAATACTTTTGACCCCATATAAATAATGCCTCCAAGTCTTTAATGCAAAAACAACATCACCCAATTCCAAATCGTGAGTTGTATAATTTTGCTCGTGAATCTTCAATTGTCTTGACGCATAAGCAATCACCTTCGTTCGTTGCATTAATACACAACCGAGACCTTGCTTTGATGCGTCACAATAAATCACAAAATCATCATTCCCTTCAGGCAATGACAATATAGGTGCCGTAGTTAGCTTTTTCTTCAATAACTGGAACGCTTTCTCTTGTTCATCCTTCCATTCAAATTTCTTCCCTTTATGCGTTAATGCAGTCAAGAGTTTTGCTATTTTGGAGAAATCTTGGATGAATCTTCTGTAGTAACCAGCCAATCCTAAAAATTGACGTATATGCTTCAGAGTTTTTGGGATTTCCCACTTTTCAACGGTTTCGATCTTTGCCGGGTCCACCTGGATACCTTCTTTGTTTACTATGTGACCGAGAAATTGAACATCTTCCAACCAAAATGCACACTTTGAAAACTTAGCGTACAGTGTGATAATGCTAAAAACGAACATATATTTCATAGCATTATTCCTCAAGAAAGACAAGCTTTTAGTTGCAATTGTTCTATTTACAAGTGATATTCGTTTAAATAATAAAAGGTGAAGACAAAAGACAGATTCGACGAATTGAAGACGCAAACGACCAAAAAGCTCAAAAGTACAAAAGACAATCAAAAAGGTTCCAATTATTGATAAGAAACGTCTCGAAATCACAAGAGTACAAGATTTAAAACGCAAAGTACAAGATATTAAATTGTACGCGAGGACGTTCGAAAATCCGGAACCGGGACTAGAGTCAACTCTTAACGCTCGACGCAACGGACTAAAAATTACAAGTTAACTATGTATATAAATATAATATAATATATAATTAATTATATTAATTATATATATATATTATATATATATAATAAAAACCGTCGGCAGCAAGAAACTCCAAGGGTGTGAGCTGTAAATATCTCTCCGCGACTCGCGGAGTTTTAAGGCCATTTTGCCGCGAGTCGCGGAGCCCCAAATATCAAGTCTGGCTATAAAGCCAACCGAATTCTGATCGAATTTTACACATCTTTTTCTCTTCCTCTTCATACGTAAATATATTTATATTTATAATTTATATTTTAATTTTAATTATAATTCTAATAATAAGGGTATGTTAGCGAATGTTGTAAGGGTGTAAGTCGAAATTCTGTCCGTGTAACGCTACGCTATTTTTAATCATTGTAAGTTATGTTCAACCTTTTTACATTAATGTCTCGTAGCTAAGTTATTATTATGCTTGTTTAAAACGAAGTAATCATGATGTTGGGCTAATTACTAAAATTGGGTAATTGGGCTTTGTACCATAATTGGGGTTTGGACAAAAGAACGACACTTGTGGAAACTAGACTATGGGCTATTAATGGGCTTTATATTTGTTTAACTAAATGAAAGTTTGTTAATGTTAATATAAAGATTTACAATTGGGCGTCCCTATAAACTACCATATACACTCAATCGGACACGATGGGCGGGGTATTTATATGTACGAATAATCGTTCATTTAACCGGACACGAGAATGGATTAATAGCCACTAGAATAATCAAAACAGGGGTGAAATTACATTCAAGGGTAATTGGTGTAATTGTTAACAAAGTAGTAAAACCTTGGTTTACACGCAGTCGATAACCTGGTGTACTCATTAAACAAAGTATTAAAACCTTGTTACAATTCGAATCCCCAATTAGTTGGAATATTTATCTTCGGGTATAATAATAATTTGACAAGGACACTTGCAATTTATATTTATGACTGATGGACTGTTATGGACAAAAACCAGACGGACATATTGAATAATCCAGGACAAAGGACAATTAACCCATGGGCATAAAACTAAAATCAACACGTCAAACATCATGATTACGGAAGTTTAAATAAGCATAATTCTTTTATTTCATATTTAATTTCCTTTATTTTATATTTAATTGCACTTCTAATTATCGCACTTTTATTTATTGTTATTTTATTTAATCGCACTTTTAATTATCGTACCTTTTAATTATCGTAATTTTATTTTATCGCATTTTTATTCGCAATTTCATTATCGTTATTTACTTTACGCTTTAATTTAAGTCTTGTATTTATTTTATATTTTACATTAGGTTTTAACTGCGACTAAAGTTTTAAAATCGACAAACCGGTCATTAAACGGTAAAAACCCCCCTTTATAATAATAATATCACTTATATATATATTTGTATTTTTATAAAAGTAAACTAATATAGCGTTGAGCTTTGTTTAAAGATTTCCCTGTGGAACGAACCGGACTTACTAAAAACTACACTACTGTACGATTAGGTACACTGCCTATAAGTGTTGTAGCAAGGTTTAAGTATATCCATTCTATAAATAAATAAATATCTTTTGTAAAATTGTATCGTATTTAATAGTATTTTCTGCTAAAAATTAATAGTATTTTATACCCCTCTGCTTTGACATCAAGTATTTTTGGCGCCGCTGCCGGGGAACTATCTTAAAAGCCGGAAGCGCAACGCTAATATAAAAAAAAAAAAAAAAAGATTTTTATCTACTTTTATTAAAAGTCATTTTTGTAAAAATACGTTTTAAATATTCAAAAATATAAAAAGAAAAACAAAAATATAAGTATTTTTAAGATTTTGTTAAATATTTAAATTTTATAAGTTTCTTTATTTCTATTTTAGTTTATAAAAATATAAGTTTTATTTTAAAATCGTTTATTTAAATTAAAAACAGAAAACAAAAAAATAAAAAAAAATAAAAAAAAAAATAAATAAAGAAAAACGCGTAAAAAGTGAAACCTGTCAACTGAATTTCTAAACCCCGCGACTCGCGGGGTTTTCTTCTTTATTTGCCGCGACTCGCGGAGGCCCTCTGACACACGGACAAAAACCCTAATTTCGCATTGATTACGGGTTATAATTTATTATTATTATTATTAAAACCTAATTATTATTATTATTATTATTAGTTTTATTTTACTTTTTACTTTTTATTTATATATTTTAGTTAAATTAGTTTTATTAAAATTGTAAAATTAATAGTTTATTAAATAAATAACATAAAAATAATATTTTTATAAAAATTGTACTTTTTACAACTTTTTGTATATTTTTATATTTTGTACCTTTTTAATCGTTGTAGCGTAACTTTTGTATTTTTTAGCTCATAATTAATTTTAAACTTAGTTTTTGCTATAGTTATTTTTACTCCTATATTTTTAGGCTTTGCCGTAGAATTCCTTAAGTGCTTTTTCTTTAAACTAAGATTTAGGTGCTTTAGAATTTTGCGACGCCTTTTTAAGTTTTAGTTTTTTTTTTTTTAGTTATTTCCATTTGGGATTTAGTTTTTCCTGTAAGCTTTAATATTTTTAGACACCTTTTACTATGTATCAATTATCATTTCAATTAGTAATCTCAATTTGCGATTATAATTTTAAGTTAGTTGTAGTAATAAGGTTAAATTAGTTAAGTATTTTTAAGTTTTTATAAGTTTCTTTTATTTTTCCGTCACCTTTTAATTTTTCAACCATTTTTCTTTTTCGACCTTTTGCGACAAACTCTTTGTCTTTCTTATTTCTCGCCATTCTAGTTTTTAGGACTTAGAATTTTATTCTACTTCTTATCTAAATTTCTTAAAATTACGAAAATTTATTTTAAGTGGTTAAATTAATAGACATCAAAATTTTCTGGTTCGTAGTAATAGTTGGATTTGTACGTGGACCGGGTTATTGGAGCCAAACAGTCCTCAATTATATTGAGACCAAACGAATCCTGCCCCTCTGCTGCATCTTTTGGCTATTCGAAACGTGGGCAAAATCAGAAAAGTCTATTGATTGGATAACTTATTATAATTTTTCTTTCCTTTAAAAACTAATAGGATATTCTGTGAATGCACCGAGCAAGACGTTCATCACCTTTTGTACGTTCACCACCTGTAACTCGATCAAGACATCGTTTAACAAATATAACCGCCGTTGATTTTTCTTTAGAATCGTCATCCAGTCGACCAAGTACTTCAACTCAAATTTCCGATAATCCATTTTTTGAACCTAACCTCACAATTGATAATCCAGAAAATATTCAGGAACGGTTCATAGATCCTGAACCATTAAACTTTCCTCTGGAACCACCAATCATTCAAACAGAGATTGTTGAGGAACGAACTATTAAATCAGAATCATCTAGTGATACCGAGTCAACAAATTCAATTATGGAGAATCTGGAACCTTTAAGTATGGAAGACCGAATGAGAGCTAAACGCACTGGCCAAGGTCACGCAATTACTCATCCAGACATTAATGCGCCAGATTATGAAATCAAAGGACAAATTCTACACATGGTGACTAATCAATGCCAATTTAGTGGTGCGCCGAAGGAAGATCCAAATGAACATCTACGTACCTTTAATAGGATCTGCACACTATTTAAAATACGAGAAGTGGAGGATGAACAGATATATCTCATGTTATTTCCCTGGACTTTAAAGGGAGAAGCCAAAGATTGGTTGGAATCGTTACCTGAAGGGGCGATTGATACATGGGATGTTTTAATTGACAAATTTCTTAAACAATTCTTTCCTGCATCTAAAGCCGTAAGACTTCAAGCAGAAATTGTTACGTTCACACAGAAGCCAAATGAAACTCTATATGAGGCGTGGACAAGATATGGAAAGTTATTACGAGGATGTCCGCAACATGGTTTAGACACCTGTCAAATAGTACAAATATTCTACCAAGGATGCGACATCACTACAAGAAAAGACATAGATATAGCAGCTGGTGGTTCTATTATGAAGAAAACCGAAACTGATGCGTACAAAATTATTGATAATACTGCTTCCCACTCACATGAGTGGCACCAAGAAAAAGATATCATTAGATCATCTAAAGCAGCTAGAGCCGATTCTAGCCATGACTTAGATTCCATTTCCGCAAAGATAGATGCTTTCGAGAGACGAATGGAAAAGATGACTAAAGATATTCATGCAATACGAATTAGTTGTGAGCAGTGTGGAGGACCACATTTGACAAAAGATTGTCTCAGTATTGAATTAACAATGGAACAAAGAGAGAATATTTCATACATAAACCAAAGGCCTGGAAATAATTATCAGAATAATTATCAACCGCCAAGACCGATTTACAATCAAAACCAGAATTATAACCGAAATATTCCATACAACAACCAACAAGGTCCTAGCAATCAACAAGTATCCAACAATACTTATAATCAGCAAAGACCGAATTTTCAAAACAAACCACCACAACAAACCGATGATAAAAAGCCGAATTTAGAAGATATGATGACAAAGCTAGTTGAAACTCAAACGCAGTTTTTCACATCTCAAAAACAAACCAATGAACAAAATGCTCAAGCATTTAGAAATCAACAAGCTTCTATTCAAAATCTGGAACAAGAAGTAAGTAACCTAGCAAGGTTAATAGGTGAAAGAAAACCGGGAAGTCTACCTAGTGATACAAACGCTAACCCCCGGAATGAAACAGCTAAAGCTATTACCACAAGAAGTGGTACAACACTTAAACCACCTGAAATACCTGTAACTTCTGATGAAACTATTCCTACTCCACAAGAACCACAACCTGATCAAGATAAGGAAAAAGAACCGGTAGTTGAAAAGGTTAATGAAGATAACACAGTTAAGGATAAACCTTATGTTAAACCATACCAACCACCACTTCCTTACCCGAGTAAAATGAAGAAGGAAAAACTTGAAGCCGAGCAATCCAAATTCTTGGATATGTTTAAACAGATAAATGTAAATCTTCCTTTCATTGATGTGATTTCAGGAATGCCAAGATATGCTAAATTCTTGAAAGATCTAATCACGAATAGAAAGAAAATGGAAGAACTCTCGGCTGTTACTATGAATGCTAATTGTTCAGCAGTGCTGTTGAATAAGATACCAGAAAAACTATCTGATCCAGGAAGTTTCACAATTCCATGTTTTCTGGGTAGTCTTAGTTCAATAGAAGCATTGGCTGATTTAGGTGCTAGTATAAATTTAATGCCGTATTCACTATACGCTAAACTAGACCTTGGAGAATTGAAACCAACCAGAATAAGCATACAACTAGCCGATAGATCAATAAAATATCCTAGAGGGATAATGGAGAACATGCTAGTTAAAGTTGGTACTTTAGTATTCCCAGTAGATTTTGTTGTTTTGGACATGGAAGAAGATTCTCAAGTTCCTCTCATATTAGGAAGACCATTCTTAAACACGGCTAAAGCAATGATAGACGTGTTCGGTAAGAAACTGACCCTAAGTATAGAGGATGAGAGTGTTACCTTTTCAGTTGATAGAGCAATGCAACAACCACAATCTGCAGATGATACATGTTATTATATTCAAACTATAGATGCACATGCAGAATTATTAGAAGAATTTCCAGAATTACAAGGAACAGGAGAATGTTCTTTAGGAGAAAGTAATGAACCAATTGATGAAGCTGAAATGTTAGCTACACTTATAGCTAATGGATATGAACCAACAACAGAAGAAATTCAAATGCTAAAAGAAGAAGACAGATATCGATATAAATCATCGATAGAAGAACCTCCGAAATTAGAATTAAAGCCACTTCCAAACCATTTGGAATACGCTTATTTACATGGTGAATCTGAATTACCTGTAATAATATCGTCTTCTCTTACTAAAAATGAGAAATCACAACTCATTTCTGTGTTGAAAGCTCATAAACCAGCCATTGCATGGAAGATTCATGATATTAAAGGAATAAGTCCTTCGTATTGCACACATAAAATCCTTATGGAAGAAGGTCATAAAACGTATGTGCAACGCCAACGAAGACTAAATCCTAATATGCAAGATGTAGTTAAGAAAGAGATTATTAAACTGCTAGATGCAGGTTTGATATATCCAATTTCTGATAGTCCATGGGTAAGCCCAGTTCAATGCGTGCCTAAGAAGGGTGGCATGACTGTCATCACAAATGAGAAAAATGAGCTTATTCCTACTAGGACTGTAACAGGATGGCGTGTATGTATTGATTATAGAAAATTAAATGACGCCACCAGAAAAGATCACTTTCCCTTACCTTTCATAGATCAAATGTTGGAAAGATTAGCCGGAAATAGTTACTATTGTTTTCTAGATGGATTTTCCGGATATTTTCAAATTCCAATAGCACCCGAAGACCAAGAGAAAACCACATTCACGTGCCCTTATGGTACTTTTGCTTACAAACGCATGCCATTTGGACTTTGCAACGCCCCTGCAACCTTTCAAAGGTGTATGATGGCGATTTTTCATGACATGATAGAAGAATGCATGGAAGTATTCATGGATGACTTTTCAGTCTTCGGTGATACATTTAAATCATGTCTAGTTAATCTGGAACGAATGCTAATTAGATGCGAAAAATCAAATCTAGTACTTAATTGGGAGAAATGCCATTTCATGGTTAAAGAAGGCATCGTTCTTGGACATAAAATTTCAAAAGAAGGAATTGAAGTGGATAGAGCTAAAGTAGATGTAATTGCTAAACTTCCACATCCCACAAATGTTAGAGGAGTTAGGAGTTTTCTAGGGCATGCCGGTTTTTACCGACGTTTCATAAAAGATTTTTCTAAAATTGCCACTCCTATGAATAAACTCCTAGAAAAGGATGCGCCATTCATCTTTTCAGATGAATGTATCAAATCTTTTAATATTCTTAAAGAAAAACTCACTAATGCGCCGATCATGATAACACCAAATTGGAATCTACCATTTGAACTAATGTGCGATGCAAGTGATTTTGCAATGGGAGCCGTTTTAGGACAAAGGATTGAAAAACGATTTCAACCTATATATTATGCTAGTAAGACATTACAAGGAGCACAAACGAACTATACAACTACTGAAAAAGAACTCCTTGCTATTGTCTTTGCTTTTGACAAATTTCGATCATATCTCGTTCTAGCAAAAACGGTGGTCTATACCGACCATTCTGCTCTTAGATACCTATTTTCAAAACAAGATGCTAAACCAAGATTAATCCGTTGGATCTTACTCTTACAAGAGTTTGATATTGAAATCCGAGATAAAAAAGGAGCAGAAAATCTCGCCGCTGATCATCTTTCTCGTCTTGAAAATCCCGAATTAGAAGTTCTGAATGAATCGGCCATACAAGACAACTTTCCTGATGAATATCTATTGAAGATAGATTATAAAGAAATCCCATGGTTTGCAGACTATGCAAACTACTTAGTTTGTGGATTCCTTGAAAAAGGATTATCATACCAAAGACGAAAGAAATTCTTCAGTGATATAAAACACTATTTCTGGGAAGATCCACATCTGTTTAAAAGTTGTCCCGATGGAATAATACGCCGATGTGTATTTGGAGATGAAGCTAGTAAAATATTAAACCATTGTCACACAGGACCAACAGGAGGGCATTATGGGCCTCAACTAACAGCAAGAAAAGTTTATGAAGCTGGATTCTATTGGCCTACAATTTACAAAGACGCACACCTTCTTTGCAAATCCTGTGATGCATGTCAAAGGGCCGGAAAAATAAGTCAACGTGATGAAATGCCACAAAATGTCATCCAAGTATGTGAAGTATTTGACATTTGGGGTATTGACTTTATGGGTCCATTTCCAAAATCTCATAATAATCTATATATACTCGTAGCCATTGACTATGTATCTAAATGGGCGGAAGCACAAGCTCTCCCAACTAACGATGCACGAGTTGTAGTCAACTTTTTAAAACGTCTTTTTGCAAGGTTTGGAACACCGAAAGCTTTAATAAGTGATCGGGGTACTCATTTCTGTAATAATCAACTTGAGAAAGTTCTTAAAAGATATGGAGTAACTCATAAAATCTCCACCGCATATCATCCACAAACAAGTGGACAAGTTGAAAATACCAACCGAGCTTTAAAACGTATTCTAGAGAAAACCGTAGGATCAAATTCGAAGGAATGGTCCATTAAATTGGAGGATGCACTCTGGGCTTTTAGAACAGCCTACAAAACTCCAATTGGAACCACACCTTTTAGACTTGTGTATGGAAAAGCATGTCATCTTCCAGTAGAAATTGAACACAAAGCATTTTGGGCTTTGAAGACATGTAATCTTGATTTACATGAAGCTGGACGTCTACGATTAAGTCAACTAAACGAATTAGAAGAATTAAGACATGAAGCATACGAAAATTCGTTAATCTATAAAGAAAGAACAAAGAAATGGCATGATAAAAGAATCAGAAGTTCAAAAGAATTTAAAGAAGGAGACAGAGTTCTTCTTTTCAATTCACGATTCAAGCTATTTCCTGGAAAATTGAAATCAAGATGGTCTGGACCATTCATAGTCAAAAGAGTTTTCCCATACGGAACGATAGAATTAATAAATTCAAATGGGATTGAATTTAAAGTTAATGGTCACAGAGTTAAACATTACATACATGGTCCGATGGAAGTCGACAACGAAGTTAATCACAATTTCGACACCACAGCTAACTAAGTGTGGGGAGAATCAAGTCTTTGAAGGATAATATGTATTTCTGTTAGAGTTAGATTGTCTGTTTTCGTGTAGTTCTCGAAGACGGAACACGTATGGTCTTTCCCTAGCAGACCCTAAAGAACTAGTCTTCTCCCCCCATTCTGAATTTTTATTTTTTTTTAGGTTTTTACAAAATGAAGACTGCCTGTGAACTAAACCATGGTCTAATGCTACACGCTTTGATCACTAAACGTAATAATGACATACTCCCGAGTGAAATAGTATCAGTAATCAGAGAAAGAATGGATGGAGTTAGAAAAGGATCCAGATGCGAAGATAATAAGTTACAATTTGGTAAAGGAAAATCAAAATCCGCAGCGAAAAGAAGAGCACGACACCTAGAAAAATGTCACAAATGCGGAAAATGGTCACATGGAGGTAAATGTTCAAATAATCAAACCTATTCAAATACTGAATTTGTTACTTTATGCAGAGACGGACCGTTCATATGTTTAGAAGAAAAGACAATGAATGCTCGAGGTTACGCCTATGCAGCCATGGAAGACCAATTAAACCGACTATCTTATGAATATAATAGATCATATAACTAAGAAATCTATTTCACAGGTATGTCTGTATAGTTTTTATTTTTATTTTTATTTTTAACCTTTTGATAATAAACGCTAATTTGTTCGCTAAAAAGTATTAAATTGGTATTAAATAAAATTAGGTTTGGCGACCGAAATTATTGATATCCTTCAAAAATTTATTACATCACTGCGAAATTTAACGTTTATTCTTAAGGTATAAATATCTTTAATCAATCAAACCAAAATATTTCAAAAATTCGTCATGAGTTAAATTAGGTCTTGGAACCGAAATTACTTTACCGAAAAGAGGGGCGCATATTTTTGATAATATTTGATTGATAAAAGTGGGATAAAAAGACAAAAAGATTTTTAATTTTATTTTTACCATGTTTTTAATCTTGATATTTAAATCTTAAATTAATATTGTAAATTTTGTAAAAACAATATATTTAAAATTGTAAATATTTGAAAAATTAATATAAGTGTGGTATGAATTTATGAATTTTTAAATTAAGTTTGGTGTGAATTTTTAATTTTTAAAATATGAAATTTTTAATTTTATGCATTTTAAATTTTGAGTTTGGTGTGAATTTTTAATATTAATTTTGAATTTTATATTTATGTTGTGTGAATTTAAAAACAAAAATTTACTTTATCTCATTAAGTTAAGAATATGATTTTTAAAATTCGTCGTAAGTTGAAGACTAGGTCTTTGAACCGAAATTGCTTTACCCGAGGGAGGGACGAGAACTTTTATTATCATTATTTTTAATCTTATTGATTTAAAGTATGCCAAAAACATTAAAAAATCCAAAAATCTTAGCTTTTAAAACAATCGCTACAAAAAGACAAATTTTAAAATTTTGTCGAGGGACGGACTAGGACATCGATCCGAAACGACCTCGTCCTAAATAACAAGGGAAACAAAATTTTAAAATTAATTTCTTAATTGTTTTATAAGTTAAAGATTTAAAAAAAAAAAAAAAAAAAAAAAAAAAAAAAAAGGTAGAAACACATGCTTTACAAAATAGATTTCTCAGGAATACGAAAATGCTAGACAGAGAGCATTTGAAGATTGGCAAGTTCATCAGAACCAGATCATAGCGCATTGCCAACATATAGGTAGAAACTATATTCCTACACCGAAACCCGTCTTCCCTCCTTGGTCGATAGAGATGCAGCCACCATATCCTACGTATGACCCTGCCGAAGCATTCTATAGCACTTATGGTTATGCGTGGAACCCCTATTGGTACCAATATCATCCTTAGTTTACTTTATATTTTTTGTATTATTTTGTAAATTGTAATTATTGATGCATTTAATATTTTTGTTAATATTGTAATCATTTTTATAATTATCTAACTTTTATTCTTAGATTTTAAAAATTTTTGAATGTGGGGTAATAAACCAAACTTCAAAAATATGTATATATGTTTGCAGTTTATCTTATGTACACAACAGGGTAAAACAACGCATTTTCAAAGACTGGCATTAAGTTCAGCAAAAGCAACTAATTTTGACGACAAGATGCAAAATACATGTGAAATAACAACAAGACGGAATGAACAAATGATGTGCACCATTTATCATTCAGCAAACAAACGCCAATATATTTGGAAACTTTGGTAAAAATGTAATCATTTTCACACAAATCACCCTCAATAATTTAAATTGTTACTGATTTCTTGCAAATGAGGGCATTGCAAGATCTTAAGTGTGGGAAGGGGTTAAATTCTTTCGGATTTTAAAATTTTTACTTTATACACTTGGTTACCATTAAAAATACTAGTAAAGCAGTAGTTGTATTAGAATCTAGTGCTCTCTGATAAAAAAGAACAGCCCTAGTCTTATATACTGACTACCCAATTCTAGTAAAATTTTTCAAAATTTTCAATTAAATGAATTCAAAATCATGTTTATACATATTTATGAACGATAAAACTAGGTTTTAACACCGAAATTATTGTTACCTCGGAAAGGACATAAATTGAGAAACAAACTAAAATGTTAAAATTCATTTAAAATGGAATAGAGGACGATAAAAAGAAAAATAAAAAGCCAAGTGTGGGAAAATTTACCAAGTTATTTTAAACATATGCCACATATATTTGTAACAAATAACTGAAAATACTTTTGCTTTGGACTAAACTAAACTGTTTTACCCGATGAAAGAAAAGAAGAGATGGATCTACACGATGAATCAATTCCATCATTAAAAGGAAGTAAAGTCTTCCGAAAAAGACACGCGCTTCTTGATTTAGGTCATGAAGTTGTCGTCCAGACCAGCTGTAGGTTGACGAAAAATCTAGAAAAGTCATCACTAAAATCAGCTGGAAATCCACGGACCTCAGCATTAAACAGGGTCGCCAAGTGGTCAGATTTATCCTAACCATGAGAAGGATTTATCTCGTACAATGGGGAGGCACCATGCAAATTAGCTGGATAAGACTAATGAATCAGATCCCCAGAAAGGATAATCTCCTTAAAGATTAAAAATCAGCTTTTAAGACTGATATTACTCAATCCTAGAGATTGACCTTAAAGATTGAGAATTACAAACTCATGGAATTCAATGATATCTAAACTCGAGCTTAAACGAGAAAATATTTTGATCAAAATTATAAACCGATTTGTTTTCTGAAAACCCTATTTTCAATGCGTTCATTACCATTGAACGTAAAATCCTAGGAATTCACCTGAAATTCATTAGGTCACCTGAACTAAATCGGGTGTCAACCGTAAGAACGGTGGTTGCATAGCATGGTCAAAGACAGGACCTTGTGCCAGACCGAAAAATTATAAGGGTGAGCTTTACTATTGCTCCTACCAAGGATAGTAATTGCGTCCGACACGTTATAGACCATAATCAAAAGCATGTCACGGGACATTGCCTTAACAGTTGCTTGTTCAACGCTTTCCTTTACAACCGGACGGTAGTTTACCGAAAGGTAATATACGGAACAAGTAAACTGGACGTGTTGCTTTCCAAATACAAGGTTAGCAAGTGGGTGACACAAAACCGCAAGTTTTGAGCTAAAATTTTCAAATCTGAAACCCACCAAACCCACAAAAATATTTTGCAAACACCGGTAAAGGGTTATTCCGGAAAACTTATCTAGGGTAAAAACTAGATTTAATTTTCAAAAGATCAAATGTTTTCATAAAGATCCAATTTCCTTAATGGATCTAAATTTTTATAATCATGTGGGACTGTAAACCATATCGTTACTACCATTGTTTATACCGCCGTATAGAAATCACTGATGTACAAAGTGTGAAGAATAAAGAAGTGATTCTAGTATTTCAAGACAATATTGCTTGAGGACAAGCAACGCTCAAGTGTGGGAATATTTGATAATGCTAAAAACGAACATATATTTCATAGCATTATTCCTCAAGAAAGACAAGCTTTTAGTTGCAATTGTTCTATTTACAAGTGATATTCGTTTAAATAATAAAAGGTGAAGACAAAAGACAGATTCGACGAATTGAAGACGCAAACGACCAAAAAGCTCAAAAGTACAAAAGACAATCAAAAAGGTTCCAATTATTGATAAGAAACGTCTCGAAATCACAAGAGTACAAGATTTAAAACGCAAAGTACAAGATATTAAATTGTACGCGAGGACGTTCGAAAATCCGGAACCGGGACTAGAGTCAACTCTTAACGCTCGACGCAACGGACTAAAAATTACAAGTTAACTATGTATATAAATATAATATAATATATAATTAATTATATTAATTATATATATATTATATATATATAATAAAAACCGTCGGCAGCAAGAAACTCCAAGGGTGTGAGCTGTAAATATCTCTCCGCGACTCGCGGAGTTTTAAGGCCATTTTGCCGCGAGTCGCGGAGCCCCAAATATCAAGTCTGGCTATAAAGCCAACCGAATTCTGATCGAATTTTACACATCTTTTTCTCTTCCTCTTCATACGTAAATATATTTATATTTATAATTTATATTTTAATTTTAATTATAATTCTAATAATAAGGGTATGTTAGCGAATGTTGTAAGGGTGTAAGTCGAAATTCTGTCCGTGTAACGCTACGCTATTTTTAATCATTGTAAGTTATGTTCAACCTTTTTACATTAATGTCTCGTAGCTAAGTTATTATTATGCTTGTTTAAAACGAAGTAATCATGATGTTGGGCTAATTACTAAAATTGGGTAATTGGGCTTTGTACCATAATTGGGGTTTGGACAAAAGAACGACACTTGTGGAAACTAGACTATGGGCTATTAATGGGCTTTATATTTGTTTAACTAAATGAAAGTTTGTTAATGTTAATATAAAGATTTACAATTGGGCGTCCCTATAAACTACCATATACACTCAATCGGACACGATGGGCGGGGTATTTATATGTACGAATAATCGTTCATTTAACCGGACACGGGAATGGATTAATAGCCACTAGAATAATCAAAACAGGGGTGAAATTACATTCAAGGGTAATTGGTGTAATTGTTAACAAAGTAGTAAAACCTTGGTTTACACGCAGTCGATAACCTGGTGTACTCATTAAACAAAGTATTAAAACCTTGTTACAATTCGAATCCCCAATTAGTTGGAATATTTATCTTCGGGTATAATAATAATTTGACAAGGACACTTGCAATTTATATTTATGACTGATGGACTGTTATGGACAAAAACCAGACGGACATATTGAATAATCCAGGACAAAGGACAATTAACCCATGGGCATAAAACTAAAATCAACACGTCAAACATCATGATTACGGAAGTTTAAATAAGCATAATTCTTTTATTTCATATTTAATTTCCTTTATTTTATATTTAATTGCACTTCTAATTATCGCACTTTTATTTATTGTTATTTTATTTAATCGCACTTTTAATTATCGTACCTTTTAATTATCGTAATTTTATTTTATCGCATTTTTATTCGCAATTTCATTATCGTTATTTACTTTACGCTTTAATTTAAGTCTTGTATTTATTTTATATTTTACATTAGGTTTTAACTGCGACTAAAGTTTTAAAATCGACAAACCGGTCATTAAACGGTAAAAACCCCCCTTTATAATAATAATATCACTTATATATATATTTGTATTTTTATAAAAGTAAACTAATATAGCGTTGAGCTTTGTTTAAAGATTTCCCTGTGGAACGAACCGGACTTACTAAAAACTACACTACTGTACGATTAGGTACACTGCCTATAAGTGTTGTAGCAAGGTTTAAGTATATCCATTCTATAAATAAATAAATATCTTGTGTAAAATTGTATCGTATTTAATAGTATTTTCTGCTAAAAATTAATAGTATTTTATACCCCTCTGCTTTGACATCACAGTGTTTCTTTCCTCAATACTTCTAGTACTTTTCTCAAATGTTCTTCGTGCTCTTGATCATTCTTTGAGTAAATAAGTATGTCATCGATGAAAACAATGACAAACTTGTCAAGATATGGCCCACACACTCGGTTCATAAGGTCCATGAACACTGCTTGAGCGTTAGTCAATCCAAACGGCATAACCATAAACTCGTAATGACCATAACGCGTCCTAAAAGCAGTTTTTGGAATATCATCCTCCTTTACTCGCATTTGATGATATCCAGAACGTAAATCGATTTTCGAATAAACTGACGAGCCTTGTAGTTGATCAAATAAGTCGTCAATTCTCGGCAGTGGATAACGGTTTTTGATGGTAAGTTTATTCAACTCTCTGTAGTCAATACACAACCTAAATGTACCATCCTTCTTCTTGACAAACAAAACAGGAGCTCCCCATGGTGATGTGCTTGGTCGAATGAAACCACATTCTAATAGTTCTTGCAGTTGGCTTTGCAGTTCTTTCATCTCACTGGGTGCGAGTCTGTAAGGAGCACGAGCTATTGGTGCAGCTCCTGGTACAAGATCTATTTGAAATTCAACAGATCGATGTGGAGGTAGTCCCGGTAATTCTTTCAGAAATACATCAGGAAATTCTTTTGCGATGGGAACATCATTGATGCTCTTTTCTTTAGTTTGTACTTTCTCGACGTGTGCTAGAACATCATAGCAACCTTTTCTTATTAGTTTTTGTGCCTTCAAATTACTAATAAGATGTAGCTTCGTGTTGCCCTTTTCTCCGTACACCATTAAGGGTTCTCCTTCTTCTCGTACAATGCGAATTGCATTTTTGTAACATACGATCTCTGCTTTCATCTCCTTCAGCCAGTCCATGCCAACTATTACATCAAAACTCCCTAACTCTACTGGTATCAAATCAATCTTAAATATTTCGCTACCCAGTTTAATTTCTCGATTTCGGCATATATAATCTGCTGAAATTAATTTACCATTTGCTAATTCGAGTAAGAATTTACTATCCAACGGCATCAATGGACAACTTAATTTAGCACAAAAATCTCTACTCATATAGCTTCTATCCGCACCTGAATCAAATAAAACGTAAGCAGATTTATTGTCAATAAGAAACGTACCCGTAACAAGCTCCGGGTCTTCCTGTGCCTCTGCCGCATTAATATTGAAAACTCTTCCGCGGCCTTGTCCATTCGTGTTCTCCTGGTTCGGGCAATTTCTAATAATGTGGCCCGGTTTTCCACATTTATAACAAACTACATTGGCATAACTTTCTCTGACACTACTTGCTCCGTCATTACTTGTTCCGACACCATTTGTTCCTTTCGTTCTGTTAACCCCTGGTCCGTAGACCTCACACTTCACCGCGCTATGATCATTTCTTTTACACTTGTTCCAAAATTTGGTGCAGAACTCCGAGTGATACTTTTCACACCTTTGGCATAGCTGCTTCTGATTGTTGTTGTTGTTGCGGTTGTTATTGTTGTTGGGATGATTGTTGTAGTTGTAGTTGTTGTTGTGCCGTTTGTTGTAGTTGCGATTGATGTTGCGATTGTTGGGATAGTTGTTGTTGTTTTGGTGACTCTTATCACCGTTTTCCTCTCACTTTCTTTTGACTAACTTCACGTTGGCCTCTTCGGCCGCCTGTTCTTTAATTCTTCCCTCAATCTGGTTCACTAGTTTGTGTTCCATTCTACATGCCTTTTGTATGGAGGCAGGCTCGTGTGAACTTATATCTTCTTGGATTTTCTCCGGTAACCCTTTCACAAACGCGTCAATCTTCTCTTCCTCATCTTCGAACGCTCTCAGACACAATAGGCACAATTCGGTGAATCGTCTTTCGTACGAAGTAATATCGAATCCCTGTGTTCGTAACCCTCTAAGTTCTGACTTGAGATTATTGACCTCGGTTCTGGGACGGTACTTCTCGTTCATCAAGTGCTTGAATACTGACCACGATAGCGCGTAAGCAGCATCTTGTCCCAGTTGCTCTAGATAGGTATTCCACCATGTTAACGCAATACCTGTGAAGGTATGCGTAGCGTACTTCACTTTGTCTCCTTCAGCATACTTACTTATGGCAAACACCCATTCAACTTTCTCGGTCCACCGTTTCAATCCGATTGGTCCTTCGATCCCATCAAATTCTGAAGGTTTGCAAGTAGTGAATTCCTTGTAAGAGCATCATACACGATTTCTTGCACCGTTAGCTGTATTGCTAGATTCAGAGTTATTGTTGGTATGTAGCGCGGCCTGTACTACGGCTATGTTTAAAGCAAGAAAGGCACGAAATTCCTCTTCGCTCATATTCAAGGTGTGTCGAATAGTCGGTGCCATTTCCTTCAAAATAGTCAAATGAAACAATTTAATCATACAGAATATTAAGAGTAGTCAATAGTATCTCGTAGCATAATATGAACTCATTTATAAAAGCTTTTTCTTCATATTAGCGTTTTATAAGTTTAAATTCGGGTACTACCTACCCGTTAAGTTCATACTTAGTAGCTAAAATACAATTCAACTACTACAATTCCATATGAAAAACTGATTATAATAATATATCACATACAAATATTCTTCAAACTTACAACTTCGCTATATTACATATAACATGAAATATAGTACACTATGATACAGGACAGTTTTGAAGATAAATCTAGTTAATACACAAGTTGTTCAGCAAAGGAAATAAAGACACGTAATTCATAAGTCCAGAAACAAGTCATGCATTCTGGTTTTACTAAGACGACTTCCCATCCTTGATCTTGTGGAAAATAACCGTTATGACCATTAGCTAGGCAGCATGTTGTAATGTCGTCAAAAGGACAAGGGTTTCGTAATGTTCAACAGCCCCGTAATAATCTAAAAACCTTGTTTCTCACCCCAAATACTGAATCCGTCACTTGTAGGAAGGTTTTATTTAAAAGTTGCAATCCAATGTTCTTTTTGTCACTTTGGTAAGAAGCGAACATCACTAACCCGTAAGCATAACATGCTTCTTTATGTTGCATGTTAGAAGCTCTTTCTAATTCACGAAATCCTATGTTGGGATATGTTGAGTCAAAATAGGTTCATAACCCGTAGCGTAAAATTGCATTTGGGTTCCCCGCATTTAACGCTTTAAAGGAAACACGGCGTAACTTACGGTCTCCCTAATGTGATATACCCCACCTATCAAAGGAAAGCCTTTTATAAATTAAGGCATTTCTGGAAAGTCTTTCAAATGTTTGACAAGTTAATTTCGCCATAACTAAATGTGCTGATGAATTCTGACCGACTCTAGACAAGATTTCCTCAATCATATCCTCTGGTAGGTCTTCTAAAATATTCGGTTGTCTACCCTTAACGTCCATTTTGTTTTTATACTGTAAAATAGACAAGGATTAGATTCGTAATAACAAACAATACAAGCAATTTTTACATAGAACATAAAAGTACAAGCACACTACAATACATTTATTACACAACATGCTCACACCCCTCTAATCTGAATCACTGGTTTCTTCTTCTTCGGACTTGGTTCTTTTTCCTAATCTTCTAGGGATATATGATGTTCCTCTAATACGAGTCGTAGTTTTCCACATTGGTTTAGAAAAACCTGGTGGTTTAGAGGTTCCCGGGTTATTGTCACGATATTGAAAATACGGGTGTTGACGGTACATATAAAGTTCATCGGGGTCGGAATCAGATTTCTCTATTTTGATGCCTTTTTTCTTATTATTTTCTTTTGCCTCATTAAATTGGGTCGGGGTAATTTCTATAACATCATCGGAATCCTCATCAGGATTCGATTCATCGGAAAATTGGTAATTTTCCCAATATTTTGCTTCCTTAGCGGAAACACCATTGACCATTATTAACTTTGGTCCATTGGTTGAGGATTTTCTTTTATTTGACCGGTTTTCTGTGGTTCCTACTATTCCCCCCCTCCGGAACCTCTTCTTCTTCCGGTTCCTCTTCTTCTAGTTCCTCTTCTTCCGGTTCCTCTTCTTCCGGTTCCGTTTCCTCATCTTCTGGTTCTTCCGGAACTTGTGAATCTAGCCAATATATATTCGACTCTTCATTATTATTAGGTAAGTCAATGGGATTTGTGCTAGAGGTAGACATCTATCACACAATATCAAACATGTTAAGAGATTAATATATCACATAATATTTACATGTTAATAATATATAGTTTCCAACAAAAATGTTAAGCAATCTTTTTTTAAAGAAAATATGGTCGAAGTCCAGACTCACTAATGCATCCTAACAAACTCGATAAGACATACTAATGCAAATTTTCTAGTTCTCTAAGACCAACGCTCGGATACCAACTGAAATGTCCCGTTCATATTGATTATAAACGTTCCATATTAATTGATTTCGTTGCGAGGTTTTGACCTCTATATGAGACGTTTTTCAAAGACTGCATTCATTTTTAAAACAACCATAACCTTTATTTTATCAATAAAGGTTTTAAAAACATTACGTAGATTATCAAATAATGATAATCTAAAATATACTGTTTACATACGACCATTACATAATGGTTTACAATAGAAATATATTACATCGACATATGTTTCTTGAATGCAGTTTTTACACAATATCATACAAACATGGACTCCAAATCTTGTCCTTATTTTAGTATGCGACAGCGGAAGCTCTTAGTATTCACCTGAGAATAAACATGCTTTAAACGTCAACAAAAATGTTGGTGAGGTGTATGTTTAACCTATGTATATCAAATCGTAACAACAGACCAAAAGATTTCATATTTCAATACACATCCCATACATAGAGATAAAAATCATTCATATGGTGAACACCTGGTAACCGACATTAACAAGATGCATATATAAGAATATCCCCATCATTCCGGTACACCCTTCGGATATGATATAAATTTCGAAGTACTAAAGCATCCGGTACTTTGGATGGGGTTTGTTAGGCCCAATAGATCTATCTTTAGGATTCGTGTCAATTAGGGTGTCTGTTCCCTAATTCTTAGATTACCAGACTTAATAAAAAAAGGGCATATTCGATTTCGATAATTCAACCATAGAATGTAGTTTCATGTACTTGTGTCTATTTTATAAATTATTTAAAAAACCTGCATGTATTCTCATCCCAAAAATATTAGATTTTAAAAGTGGGACTATAACTCACTTTCACAGATATTTCCTTCCTTGGAAATAAGACTTGGCCACGGATCGATTCACGAACCTATACAAATATGTACATATATATCAAAGTATGATCAAAATATAATTACAACCATTTTTATTATGTTTTAAAGATTTGAGTGCATTAAGTCAGCTGTCCTCGTTAGTAACCTACAACTAGTTGTCCATAATTAGATGTACAGAAATAAATCGATATATATTATCTTGAATCAATTCACGACCCAGTGTATACACGTCTCAGGCTAGATCACAACTCAAACTATATATATTTTTGGAATCAACCTCAACCCTGTATAGCTAACTCCAACATTACTGCATATAGAGTGTCTATCGTTGTTCCAAATAATATATATATATGGGTCGATATGATATGTCAAAACATTTGCATACGTGTCTATGGTATCCCAAGATTAAATAATATATTAGAATACATGTATAATACAATATAAGTTAGCTAGGATATGATTAATATAGATTTGTTACCAATTTTTACGTAGCTACAACAAGCAAAAATAACCAATCTTGTTTTACCCATAACTTCTTCATTTTAAATCCGTTTTGAGTGAATCCAATTGCTATTGTTTCATATTGAACTTAAGTTTATGAATCTATACAGAAAAATTATAAGTTTATATTACAGGTTACAAGTCGTTTTTGTAAAGGTAGTCATTTCAGTCGAAAGAACGACGTCTAGATGACCATTTTGGAAAACATACTTCCACTTTGAGTTTAACCATGATTTTTGGATATAGTTTCATGTTCATACGAAAATCATTTTCCTAGAAGAACAACTTTTAAATCAAAATTTATCATAGTTTTTAATTAACTAACCCAAAACAGCCCGCGGTATTACTACAACGGCGTATATTCGATTTTACGGTGTTTTTCGTGTTTTCCGGTTTTAAATCATTAAGTTAGCATATCATATAGATATAGAACATGTGTTTAGTTGATTTTAAAATTCAAGTTAGAAGAATTAACTTTTGTTTGCGAACAAGTTTAGAATTAACTAAACTATGTTCTAGTGATTTCAAGTTTAAACCTTCGAATAAGATAGCTTTATATGTATGAATCGAATGATGTTAAGAACATCATTACTACCTCAAGTTTTGTGGATAAACCTACTGGAAAAGAGACAAATGGATCTAGCTTCAAAGGATCCTTGGATGGCTTGAAAGTTCTTGAAGCAGAATCATGACACGAAAACAAATTCAAATAAGATCATCACTCGAAATAAGATTGTTATAGTTATAGAAATTGAAACAAAGTTTGAATATGAGTATTACCTTGTATTAGAAAGATATCTTACTGTAAATAAGAAAGATTTCTTGAGGTTGGATGATCACTTTACAATATTGGAAGTAAGCTAGCAAGCTTGGAAGTATTCTTGATTTTATGAAGCTAGAACTTATAGAATTAATGAAGAACACTTAGAACTTGAAGATAGAACTTGAGAGAGATCACTTAGATGAAGAAAATTGAAGAATGAAAGTGTTTGTAGGTGTTTTTGGTCATTGGTATATGGATTAGATATAAAGGATGTGTAATTTTGTTTTCATGTAAATAAGTCATGAATTATTACTCATATTTTTGTAATTTTATGAGATATTTCATGCTAGTTGCCAAATGATGGTTCCCACATTTGTTAAGTGACTCAAATGGGCTGCTAAGAGCTGATTATTAGAGTGTATATACCAATAGTACATACGTCTAAAAGCTGTGTATTGTACGAGTTCGAATACGGGTGCATACGAGTAGAATTGTTGATGAAACTGAACGAGGATGTAATTGTAAGCATTTTTGTTAAGTATAAGTATTTTGATAAGTGTCTTGAAGTCTTTCAAAAGTGTATGAATACATATTAGAACACTACATATATATACATTTTAACTGAGTCGTTAAGTCATCGTTAGTCGTTACATGTAAATGTTAATTTGAAACCTTTAATTTAACGATCATGTTAAATGTTGTTAACCCAATATTTATTATATCTAAATAGATGTTAAATTGTTACATTATCATGATATTATGATATATAATATATCTTAGTATGATATATATATATACAGTTAAATGTCGTTACAACGATAATCGTTACATATATGTCTCGTTTAGAAATCATTAAGTTAGTAGTCTTATTTTTACATATGTAGTTCATTGTTAATACACTTAATGATATATTTAATTATCATTTAACATAATTAACCAAGTGTATCAATATCTTAATATTATTCATATGTACTTAGTAAGACGTTGATATAACGATACTCGTTATATATAACGTTTTCGAGTTTCTTAAATTCAATAGTCTCATTTTTAGGTATATAACTCATTGTTAAAATACCTAATGAGATACTTACTTATCATAATATCATGTTAACTATATATATAATCATATATATGTAGTGACCCGAACTTTTCCGAACCTTTCTATGATTATATGTTTAATGAAAACTATATTTACATGATTAAATGTTTCCAACATGTTAAGCAATCAAACTTGTTAAGACTTGGTTAATTGAAACGGAAATTTTGTAAACGTCTGATTACCTAGTTTGACCAATGATTCACGAACGCTATAAGTTGTATATGACATGATGATACATAAATGAATAAATATATATGTTTAACATGATATAATGATCATCAAGTATCTCATTAAAAATAGTAACAATAAATTATATACTTAAAAAGGAGACTATTTACGTATGAAACTCGAAACGATACATATAACGATTATCGTTATAACCACGTCTTACTAAATATATATGAAGTATATTAATACATTGTTATATTATATATAACATGATAATATGATAATTAAATATATCATTAAGTGTATTAACAATGAACTACATAAGTAAAAACAAGACTACTAACTTAAGGATTTCGAAACGAGACATATATGTAACGATTATCGTTGTAACGATATTTAAATGTATATATCATATTAAGATATATTAATATATCATAATATCATGATAATATAATAATTTAAAATCTCATTTGATATTATAAACTTTAGGTTAACAACATTTAACAAGATCGTTAACCTAAAGGTCTCAAAACAACACTTACATGTAACGACTAACGATGACTTAACGACTCAGTTAAAATGTATATACATGTAGTGTTTTAATATGTATCCATACACTTTTGAAAGACTTCAAGACACTTATCAAAATACTTCTACTTAACAAAAATGCTTACAATTACATCCTTGTTCAGTTTCATCAACAATTCTACTCGTATGCACCCGTATTCGTACTCATACAATACACAGCTTTTAGATGTATGTACTATTGGTATGTACACTCCAATGATCAGCTCTTAGCAGCCCATGTGAGTCACCTAACACATGTTGGAACCATCATTTGGCAACTAGCATGAAATATCTCATAAAATTACAAAAATATGAGTAATCATTCATGACTTATTTACATGAAAACAAAATTACATATCCTTTATATCTAATCCATACACCAATGACCAAAAACACCTAGAAACACTTTCATTCTTCAATTTTATTCATCTAATTGATCTCTCTCAAGTTCTAACTTCAAGTTCTAAGTGTTCTTCATAAATTTTACAAGTTCTAGTTACATAAAATCAAGAATACTTTCAAGTTTGCTAGCTCACTTCCAATCTTGTAAGGTGATCATCCAACCTCAAGAAATCTTTATTTCTTACAGTAGGTTATCATTATAATACAAGGTAATAATCATATTCAAACTTTGGTTCAATTTCTATAACTATAACAATCTTATTTCAAGTGATGATCTTACTTGAACTTGTTTTCGTGTCATGATTCTGCTTCAAGAACTTTGAGCCATCCAAGGATCCGTTGAAGCTAGATCCATTTTTCTCTTTTCCAGTAGGTTTATCCAAGGAACTTAAGGTAGTAATTATGTTCATAACATCATTCGATTCATACATAAAAAGCTATCATATTCGAAGTGGTACACTAGTAATCACTAGAACATAGTTTAGTTAATTCTAAACTTGTTCGCAAATAAAGTTAATCCTTCTAACTACACTTTTAAAATCAACTATACACATGATCTATATCTATATGATATGTTAACTTAATGATTTAAAACCCGAAAACACGATAAACACCATAAAACCGGATTTACGCCGTCGTAGTTACAACCGGGGGCTGTTTTGGTTTGGATAATTAAAAACTATGAAAAACTTTGATTTAAAAGCTATACTTCTGGGAAAATTATTTTTCTTATGAACATGAAACTATATCCAAAAATCATGGTTAAACTCAAAGTGAAAGTATGTTTTTCAAAACAGTCATCAAGATGTCGTTCTTTCGACGGAAATGACTACCTCTTTCAAAAACGACTTGTAACTTGTATTTCCGACTATAAACCTAGACCTTTTCTATTTAGTTTCATAAAGTCAAGTTCAATACGAAACCGTGGCCGCTTAAATCACTCAAAACGGATTAGAAACGAAGAAATGGCGAGCAAAACAAAATTGGTAAAAACTACTCATTTTAGTTACGTGAAAATTGGTAACAAATCTATTCCAACCATAACTTAATCAACTTGTATTGTATATTATGTAATCTTGAGATACCATAGACACGTATACAATGTTTCGACCTATCATGTCAACACATCTATATATATTTCGGAACAACCATAGACACTCTATATGTGAATGTTGGAGTTAGCTATACAGGGTTGAGGTTGATTCCAAAATATATATAGTTTGAGTTGTGATCAATACTGAGATATGTATATGCTGGGTCGTGGATTGATTCAAGATAATATATATCGATTTATTTCTGTACATCTAACTGTGGACAACTAGTTGTAGGTTACTAACGAGGACAGCTGACTTAATAAACTTAAAACATCAAAATGTATTACAAGTGTTGTAAATATATTTTGAACATACTTTGATATATATGTACATATTTGTTATAGGTTCGTGAATAGACCAGTGGCCAAGTCTTACTTCCCGACGAAGTAAAAAATCTGTGAAAGTGAGTTATAGTCCCACTTTTAAAATCTAATATTTTTGGGATGAGAATACATGCAGGTTTTATAAATGATTTACAAAATAGACACAAGTATATGAAACTACATTCTATGGTTGAATTATTGAAATCGAATATGCCCCTTTTTATTAAGTCTGGTAATCTAAGAATTAGGGAACAGACACCCTAATTGACGCGAATCCTAAAGATAGATCTATTGGGCCTAACAAACCCCATCCAAAGTACCGGATGCTTTAGTACTTCAAAATTTATATCATATCCGAAGGGTGTCCCGGAATGATGGGGATATTCTTAAATATGCATCTTGTTAATGTCGGTTACCAGGTGTTCACCATATGAATGATTTTTATCTCTATGTATGGGATGTATATTGAAATATGAAATCTTGTGGTCTATTGTTACGATTTGATATATATACGTTAAACCTATAACTCACCAACATTTTTGTTGACGTTTTAAGCATGTTTATTCTCAGGTGATTATTAAGAGCTTCCGCTGTCGCATACTTAAATAAGGACGAGATTTGGAGTCCATGCTTGTATGATATTGTGTAGAAACTGCATTCAAGAAACTTATTTCGTTGTAACATATTTGTATTGTAAACCATTATGTAATGGTCGCGTGTAAACAGGATATTTTAGATTATCATTATTTGATAATCTACGTAAAGCTTTTTAAACCTTTATTGATGAAATAAAGGTTATGGTTTGTTTTAAAATGAATGCAGTCTTTGAAAAAGTCTCATATAGAGGTCAAAACCTCGCAACGAAATCAATTAATATGGAACATTTTTAATCAATAAGAACGGGACATTTCCATATATGTCATCATATTTTTTTTCAAGTTTTAACGTTCGTGAATCACCGGTCAACTTGGGTGGTCAATTGTCTATATGAAACCTATTTCAATTAATCAAGTCTTAACAAATGTGATTGCTTAACATGTTGGAAACACTTAATCATGTAAATATCAATTTCATTTAATATATATAAACATGGAAAAGTTCGGGTCACTACACTCGTTTCTCGATTAAAGGTCAAGGTGACTGGACACCGATACTTTATCGGAAGAATTTTGGTACCTAGTTATGGAAATCTACGGTGCCTTATTCTAGACGAAGCCCACAAGTCAAGGTATTCGATTCATCCAGGAGATGGTAAGATGTACCACGACCTCAAGGTTCAATATTGGTGGCCGAACCTCAAAAGGGATGTTGCAGCTTATGTTGGAAAGTGTTTGACTTGTTCCAAGATCAAAGCCAAACATCAGAAGCCGTCTGAATCACTCCAACAACCCGAAATCCCGCAATGGAAGTGGGAAGGAATAACAATGGATTTCATCACAAAGCTACCTAAGACGGTAGGAGATTATGATACCATCTGGATTATCGTTGACCATCTTACCAAATCTGCACACTTTCTAGTCATGAAGGAAACTGATACGATAGAGAGACTCGCGCAATTATACATAAAGGAAGTTGTATCTCGCCACGATGTACCCTTGTCGATTATCTCATATCGCGACACCCGTTTTGCTTCTAGATTTTGGCGTTCTTTGCAAGAAGCCTTGGGAACTCGTCTCAACATGAGCACTGCATATCACCCGCAAACTGATGGACAAAGCGAACGAACGATTCTGACTTTGGAGAACATGTTGCGTGCTTGCGTTATTGATTTCGGAAAAGCTTGGGAAAAGCATTTGCCGCTAGCCGAATTCTCTTACAACAACAGTTATCATTCGAGTATTAATGCGAACTCATCCATGAACCAACTGAGAATATTGTCCAAATTCAAGCGAGGCTCAAGACGGCCCGTGATCGCCAAAAGAGTTATGCTGACCTTAAACGCGGGGATCGCGAATTTCAAATCGGCGACCACGTTATTTTGAAAGTATCACCTTGGAAAGGTGTAATCCATTTTGGAAAGCGTGGGAAGTTGAATCCACGATATATTGGTCCTTTTGAAGTTTTGGAACGTGTTGGACCCGTTGCTTATTTGGATCTTCCAACCTAATTGAGCTCCGTTCATCCTACCTTCCATGTATCGAATCTGAAGAAGTGTCTTGCGGAACCAGAACTCGTCATACCACTTGAGGAGCTTACGATTGATGACAAACTTCATTTCGTGGAAGAACCTGTCAAAATTATGGACCGTGAGGTCAAGACCTTGAAACGCAACAAGATTTCGATCGTCCGAGTACGATGGAATGCAAAATGAGGACCTGGGTTTACTTGGGAGCGAGAGGATCAGATGAAACAGAAGTATCCTCACCTATTCACAACTCTACCATCTACCTCAGCTTAAAATTTCGGGACGAAATTTTCATTAACAGGTGGATAATGTAACGACCCGACTTTTTCGACTTGCTTTTTAGCTTTGTGTTTTCGCGAAACTGCGTATTTGTGCGTACTGAGCTATATTACACTCTAAGAACTCCCTACATGTTGATTACTTTCATTTATATGTTAAAACATATCATTAAGTACGTAGGATATTTAACTTAACCCCCGGAAGCCTTTATGACCGTTAGTATTACTTGACGTATTTAATGAACTGCGTACACGTTTAAATTTTGTCATAATCGGAATATTATGACTACGTAATACTAATTGTTATTTTATAATAACAATTACTTGGGTTTTTGGATGCTTAATTACGCTTAGTAATTTACTATAGCACACTAGTTAGTCTTGTTGGACTTTCAACCTTGTTGGACCTTAGCCCACCCTACACTAGTTAGTGGACTATTTAATTAGCTCAATTATAAATAGTTAGTAACCCATTAATAAGTAAGACAAATGCCCATTTATTAGAGAGAACATACTAGCATTTTTGTCAAGTATTATCCTTAATGTTGCATAGGATCCTAACATAAGCACCAACTTTAGACAAACATTAACCAAAAAGCAAAAGTTGTTCCCCTTATCCCTCCACCATACCTATGGCCATCACCACCCACCCACACCCTCACCACCTATAAATACAAGCCTTATTTCACCCATTTCACACTTGATTTCATTTGTAATTTACACACACTTACTCTCTAATTCTCTCTCTAGTTCTTCTCTCTCTAAAAAGTGTAAGTATTGGATTTTTCTTCTTCTTCTTCCCTTCTCTCTCACGAAATCATCATCATCATCATCAAAGGGTCTAGCTTTTTAGCTTTGATCTTGATTACATCTTGTAGATTCAAACATGGATTTGAATCCTTCAAGAACATGGGAGATTCAAGCTTTCTAGCTTTGAATCTTCACCTATTTTAGAGATCTAAATCTTTTAGCTTTAATCTTTTTATTTTGTTATAAAGATTCAAACTTGTATTTGTAATCTTCATGTAACTTAAAGATCCAAACTTTATGCTTCAAGATCTTCAAGAACAACCACGATTCAAGCTTTCTAGCTTTGAATCTTCATTTCTTTTATTGGATCTAAGTTTTCTAACTTATGATCTCATTATTTTGTTATAAATATCAAAACTTGTGTTTGTGGTCTTCATGTAACTTAAAGATCCAAGCTTTATGCTTTAAGATCTTCAAGAACACCAAAGATTCAAGCTTTCTAGCTTTGTAATCTCATAACTTGTGTGAAAAGGATCCAAGCTCTCTAGCTTAGGGTTCCATTACTTTATTTGATTAAGATTTTGTTCATACTTGTTTGATTGAAGTAAAGTTTTTAGCTTTAGTTGTAAATAGAACTTGTATTTGTGTTAAGACTAAGGATATGATGTAAACTTGGTTCATCATCCATCTAAGACTCTTAAATGAGTTGTGTTCTTACTTGGTCTTAATATATTGTGTGTTGATGGTTGAATCTTGGTCAAGGTGATGCTAACCAATCAATGAGTTGTACACTTGAAGCTACAAGCATCAAGGATGAGAACCGTGATGAGCATCAAGCACCAAGAACCCCACCGGAGCATTTGTTTACTGTTTTTCGGGATCTGATCAGATTCCTGGACTTCTGGAAAACTGATTTTCAGTTAGTTCGTTTCGAGTATATGACTTTTCGTTTAGGCCTCGTCTTAATTCGATATACGGTTTATGATTTATGGCCTTCCGAAAGTCACTACGCCTTTGTAACGTTGTGCTGAAATTTCTGTCCTACTCACACTTAAACCGTCGCCGCAGTCAAACGAAGATGCGTTAGGTTCTGAAAATTGGTCAGTGGTTAGAGGACTCACATACGGATCCATAGCTACAGACTACGCGTCTTTTCGATTTTTATAGAGGTCGTAACAGCTGTCCGAAGTCAGCCTTTTGTTTCGATCTCTATTCTTGTTAAACTTACCTTAGTGTTGATGAATGATGATGATAATGATGATATCGATGATGACACTTAAACTTAATTTATTCACTTTTAAACTTATTGGGACAACATACTGACCTAGTGACCATTGACTTAGGTTGACGACCTTTCGGACCTACTTACTACTTGCATACGTTTCATATCGACTTTTACTGCTTATTCATTGTGAGTTATAGCATCCCTTTTTACTTATACTATTTTTGGGACTGAGAATACATGCGCTTTTTATGTTTTACTTACTTGACATGAGTACTTAAACTTTACATATGTGTGGGTTATATAACGGCATAAACTTTCCTCTTAGCACGGTAACGTTTAATCATTGGTTTTGAACCGGTGAACGCGAATATTAGATATGGATCCATAGGGTTTGACATCCCCACTCGGGCTAGTCACGCTAGTATTTAACGGGTGTTTGATACTTCGAGGACATACGCACTCGCCAAGTGTACTTTTAGGGGGTATTATTATTACATTAAGTTAGTTACCGGGTGCCCACGGATAAGCATATACTCTTCATACTGTTTTGAATACGATAACTCGTGGTCTACATTACTTTACTGATTACAAACTATAGCTCCCCAACATTCGTGTTGACTTTTAAGCGTGTATTTCTCAGGTGCTTAGACGATGTTGCTTCCTCTATTAGACTTGCTGTCTTGATGTTATAGACTTGCTGTTATGGACCTGCTGTGTTAGATTTCCGATGCATTACTTAGAGATGTCTCAATCATGAAACTTTTATCTTGCATTCGTAACTTATGTTATTTTCAAATAATGACTTTGTAACAACCTTTGTGTCACGCTATCTTTTGTAAATGCTATCTTTTTATGAATGCAAAACTAGTTTTCACACAACATACAGTAATTGACCGTGTAAAGATCATGTTGTTGACGAATCGTACACGATAGTTTTGTACGGGGCGTCACATCGTTACAAGTGGTATCAGAGCATAGTCTAAGGGAATTAGGCGACCTTGAAATAGGTGCCTAGTCCTAAACTTATTGGCGGTTATGCATTATTTGCGGGACTTGTAGGAATACGGGTCGGACTGAGAGTTGTTAGTACCTTAGAGTAGGTGACTAACTAGGACTTGTGCTTGTCCAATGTGAGATTATGTGGGGCCCTATTTCGGATGTAAATTAGTGCCTAATGTAAGTAGGCGAACTTGGACGTTGTCTTAGTGATAGTCACCTAGGTTGTAGGTTGACTTGTTGCTGCGGTGTACTTGCGTATATTTATTATTATATTGCATATAGGTGTATATATACAGCTATCTATTGGTGCGGTGTCCTAGAGACGAATCTATTGGAGAGATTTGGATGTTTGGCGGTTTTGAGTGATCAAGTTCACGGTAAGGACTTTGGTCATTCGGCTACTAGGAGTTATCGCATGTTGTTTTGTGTGAATGTTGCGTCAGTCCAGGTAAAGTACTTTGCGTGACCATGTGGAAATGGTAAGGTACGCAATTGTAATAGTGACTGATCACCATTATTACGAAAGTGTATCTTGACACCAAGCATGACATGATGAGTACTGAGCGGAGGAAACGTGGCATGGTTGGGGTAGAATCGGGACGAGTTAGAAATCTTTTATTGGTTCCTAGGATATAGTGGTCTCAGATGATGTGCTTGTTGTCACATTGGGTTCTTTGTGAGTCGGGAAGGTGTTACGTTGGTTTCGGTTAGCTAAGGTGAGTGAGTAAACTCACGAGTTTGGTGCGTGCTTAGTCACCCTAAGTAGTGGGTGCACTGTTAAGATTGTTATTGGTTTTAGTTACCCATCGTAACTAGGATGACCGATTTTACGTGTGCGTGTGTGCGATGAGGCCTTGAATTCCGTGATGGATTGCGATAAGTCTAATGAGTGTAGTTTTGAGTTACACTCGGTAGGGTGTGTGGTTAGAGAATCTTGTTAGGATTCTTGTTGTGAGTCGCCTTGGAATTGGCGAATCGAGGAGTCTTCGGGTCGTTAAACTCATGGGAGTGAGACCCGTATAATGATGATTGCATTAGTGTGTTGTAGATTATAGGGTAACATTCCTACCGGAATGTCCCTTGTAGTAGTGGTTTTATCGAGATGTGAAAGGATGTAAGACTTGGTGTTTCCAAGCATCTCCTTAGTATTAGAAGAATGGCTTCATTAGGCTATATCGTTTTGGCCTTGTGGAAATTGTGGTACCGCGTGATCGCTAGGAACTTTCGATAAGACAATCAACCGTAAGGTTTGTCGGGTGGGTATGACTTCGGGTCATTATTGTGGAGAGACGGGCGACATCGAGTGCATGGAACCCAAATATCGAGTTACTAAATCTTTTTAGATTGTGGTGGGAGTCTGCATGACACGGCGTCAGGTGCCCTCTCTTATACCTACTAGTGTGATGTTCAACTCCAGTAGTGGTGTGATCACTTTGTGCTTAGGGTGACCGTGAGATACCCTTGGAAGCAGCGAAGATTACAATAGTGATCGACGGGTGATAGTGATTCGACGGTTATGAAAATCGAAGTTTAAGAGCATTGCGGTAAATACTTCTTATGAAGTGACGGATGAGCGAATCTGGTTGCTCTTAAGTGATAGACAGGTAAAAATGACCGGTGAGCCGGTGATGGACTTAATGTTCGGTTAGGCCGAAGATTATGATGAAGTGTTGATATTACGGTCGACGCAATTATTGTGTCGGATTGGTCACTCTTCTCCATGAGAGTGAGCAATTGTTGATAAAGTTTTGTTGAGTGGAAGGTCAGGAGATCTCGACTGAGATGCACGACTGATTAATCGGAGTGGCATATGCTTAGGGATAGAGATGTAGGTGGGACTTTGGTGGAGTTCGCTTTGCGAAGGATTAAGGCAGTTGTTTGTGATCTGTGGTATAAAGGTGCGATGTCGTCGCGTGTACGACATTTCGAGTGAATGTGTATGACGGCTCTGAGAGCCTAAAGTGAATTTGCGGTAATTTGGAATATATGACCAACAATGCAAATGGTCATGTGTGTCGTGGAATGACAATTCCGCGGGGTGTTATCATCTTGGCGGTGAGACTGTGAAGATGAATCCTAAGATGAAACCTAAGTGGGGGAGTTTTTACTACTGCCCGAGGAAGATCCGGTAGTGTATCGTATACTGAAGTATCGGAGTGTACCTTGCGAGGCCTCAATAGGGATTCATAGTCCCTAATGAGGAAGAGTGACGGGTTATTGATGTTGACTCGAGATCGTGTGTTACGATTGTGAGTTACGATTCCTAAATGTTATGTGTAGAGTTGTGATGACGGGATCAAACGAAGCGTAAATCTTCTTGTGTAAGGTGGTCGTGTAGTACCAAAGTGTGGTATGAGACCAAGCGTGAAGTTGGAGATCACGGGAGAGAGAGAATGAAACTGTAGTTACGGGTGCTCTCGTGGTGTAAATATGGTTGGTGTGAAACTCGGATAGTACTG
Organism: Rutidosis leptorrhynchoides; assembly: GCF_046630445.1. NCBI lineage: Eukaryota > Viridiplantae > Streptophyta > Magnoliopsida > Asterales > Asteraceae > Rutidosis > Rutidosis leptorrhynchoides. Next base: position 220,379,820 of record NC_092342.1, read on the forward strand.
TCGTGTGAGTACGAGTTCGATATTGTGGGAATACTGTATTTCCCCTATCAGGAAACGTGAACGTGGAGATTTTCAGTGGATTATTCCACTTTGTAGATGATCGTGAGGCAGGGAGCGCTGGTTCTGATTGTCTCACATAGAGACACGCGGATGTTTTTTGTTTGCGAGGTGTGTTCCCTAGTGATGCGACCCGTTAGTTGCGTTGAAATGTCGAGGCCATCCTTAATGGACGGTCTAGGAAAGCGGATTCACCCGGTGTTGGTGAATATTTTGTGGGTCATGTGGCGAATTGAGGTATTGTTGTGGTGACAATTCGTTGTTGATGGGATTCTAGTATATGAATAGTCTCCATGCTAGTACTAGTAAGCCGTCTTGTGTGGTTGTTTTGTAGGGTTTGGAGAAGAAACCCTGTGTCGAGTGTTCATGATTGGTTTAGCGCGTGGTGTATTATTGTCATCCTGGATTAATCCAGTGACGGATGGTCGTGTGCAGATCGATTGATGGGAAAGTGGTGTTCCTAAAGGGATTATTTTGGTGTACCGAGATTTCTTCGTTGAAGGAATAACCCAGTTTTGGATACGAGAGAAGTTGGTTCTTAATTCAGAGAACATTCTTGATTTGATGGTTTACGAGTTGTTGAAGTACGAAGTTTTGATGCGGTATAAATCCTTCTCGATTTGGATTAATGCAAGACTTGGTTCACGGCATTGTGAATTTAGTAGATCGCGTTGGGTGATGTAGTTGTGGATGTAGCTTGTTGCGAGTTGTAGCCGAGAGAATTTGAAGGAATATATGGTGTTTTCCGTATTTCCTAAGTGGACATTTTGGACGTTAAGCGTATGAGATACCGCTGGTTGCGGTAATGCACGCTAGTGATTATTAGCGTGTGGTGAAATATTCGGGTTTATGGAAATTGTTATGGACATCGATTTTGGATGTGTGTCAGAGGACCATAGAGTGTGGGTCCGTTTGGTTAAGTGACGGAGATCACGAGGACGTGATCTAGTTTAAGTGGGGGAGAGTTGTAAGATCCTGAGTTTTGTGCATCAGAAAATGTTCCTGAAAGTGTCAGTAAATGTGTGCATCAGAAAGCACCACTAAAAGTCTACCTAACACTTATGCATTTTCAGATTTTACATCAGAATCAGAACATGTCAACTTCAGTCCCTGAACTTTGGATTTCCCAGTTGAGCCACGTTGCGGCTATAAAGGGCGCGCCGCGCCTTTAGGTGTGAGCTGATGGTTGATTTCTTGCAAAAGGCCTGTCACCAAATTACACTACGGGCCGCGCCGCGGGCCTAGGAGCCGCGACGCGTCTCGACTGAAATGCCCCATCCTAATCCATCCGGATGAAGTCCATATCGATTATAAACGATTCATAATAGTTGATTACATCGCGAGGTACTTGACCTCTAAATGATACATTTTACAAACATTGCATTCGTTTTTTGTAAGACCCGAATATTTGTAGTGTATATAAGTGTAATGTTCGATACTTGAAACGGGGTTTTGGTTATATATTTAAAAGCAAGAAAGAAGCTGAACTGGAGGTGTCGCGCCGCGCCATCTGTCTGCGACAGATTCTCCTCTTCTTTTAAAATAGATATTTTGAGGGCATTTTGGTCAAAACACATTGGAGCCCGAATTTAATGCCTTGGATCAGTTTTGGAGCTTCATTCACTCCATTCCCAACAACCTTATCTTCTCCAATTAAACTCTAGAGAGAGAGTGCAATCCTTGAGTGAGAAAGCTCCATTAAAGGGTGAAAGAGGTTGAATCGGGTCTTGGTGCAAGTTATAAAGTCGTTCATCTAGTCGATAGCTACGTAGTGATTGTGTTGGTAAGTTATAAAACCCGATTTCTTACTTTAATTGCTTTAAGGGTTAGGGTTTGGGTTAGTATTAAACATAAAACCTATTTGTGAGTAATTTGGGGTTTTTGGGTAAGTTTGGGTCATGAAGACCCAAATGGTGACTAACCTAGGGTTTTGAAAGGGTAAATGGTGTAAATGGGTCTTAAAGACCTAAGTAAATACTAATACACTTATAGTTAATGTTTGTGAGTGTGATTTGGGTTGTGGGTGACCCAAATGGGTGTGTTGACCTAGAAATGGGTCAAGTGGGTCTTTGACGACCTAGGTTGTCTTGCATGTATGAAACCGAGTTAACTTTGTGGTTAAAAGTGTGTTAAGACCTTAATTGGCTAAAGTTAGGGTTTTTGGTGAAGTTAACCCATTATTAGGGTTAAAGGTGCAAAATGGGTCGGGATTGCACTTAGGGTCAAAAGACTCTAGATTGTTAGGTGAGTTGCTTGACCGACTTGAGTTGTGAATTGATTATGTGCTAAAATGTAATAGGTACGTTACATTGACGTTGCAAGTTCGGTTATCTTACACGAAGACTTCGAGGTGAGTGGAATAATTATATGCGTATGTATATAATGTATCTATTTGTTGTAGCGTGAAAGGTGTAGTGTCGAGGTGTTAAGACACCACGTTTCACGTGAAGAGTGTAGCATCGAGGTGTTAAGATGCCACTCGGGTGTAGCATCGAGGTGTTAAGATGCCACCTAGGAGTGTAGTTTCGAGGTGTTAAGACACCACTCCGTAAAAATAATGAGTGTTGCATCGAGGTGTTAAGATGCCACTCGGGGTGATGTGCCGAGGTGTTAAGGTGCCACCCTAGGGGTTAGTGGTGCGAGGTGTTAAGTGCCCTAACGGATGTTATGAACACCGATGGCGTTTTCGCGAGCGCCGTTCCCTTGTACTATTGGTCGACCATGGTTATTTGTGTTGTAAGCATATTATATTATTCGAGTTATATTTATATGCGGATGTTATGCTAGCTTGGGGGTATTGGTGATTTATAGCTTGTTATTGCGACGATAAGCTAATGTTGTTGCTAGCATGTTTGCGGTTGTGTAAGTGTATGCAAGTAGGTATAATTATATGTGTATTCGTATAATTATTGCATTCACTAAGCTTTGCTTACCCTCTCGTTGTTTACCATTTTATAGGTTCGGTTTTGGACAAGGGTAAGGGCATCGTTTTGGACTAGAGATCCCGCTTGATGCTAGGGGACGCTTTTGGCTTTAGTAGCTCTTGGAGTTTGACCGATAGTTGGGTAGTTTAATCCCAAACGCCATGCTCATTGTGTAGTTTGGAACTTAAACTTTTTGGTGGTCGAAACTCGTAAATCGTATTAAACTCGTAAAACGGCTGATGTGGGCCCCGCCTGTAAAACATTGATTTTATATTTGAAACAAGTTAGTTTTACATATTTGGATGTATGGTAAAAAGCATTTCGTCTAAATGTGTCGGGAACTAGTCAATCTTTTTCGCATTTTGAGACTTTCCGGACAGTCCACTTTGGCGCGCCGCGCCCCTACCTGGCGCGCCGCGCGGGTATGCTGCACAGGAATTTTTTTTTTTATTTTGTATTTTCGCGTGGTTTGGTCGAGGGTTGGTTTGGGTTGTTACAAGTGGTATCAGAGCATGGTCTAAGGGATTTAGGTGACTTGAGATAGGCGCCTAGACTTAGACTTTTTGTGTGTGCGCTATGCGGGACTTGTAGGACTTTGGGTCGGATCGGGATTGGTTTATGCATAGGTTTATGTAAACTAATCATGCGCTATTTGTTATGTATGTTTAGCGAGCATCGAGCGAGATGGACGTTGTACTAGCAAGTTAATGCGACGTGCTCGCGTAACAATGATTAGCTACCATTGTTACGGGCACAAATCGTGTCGAACAAGCAATGTACGACGATTGTTGAGCAAGATGGGGCAGTGTGGTGTATATGTATATACATACGTGTCATGTCTTTTTGTTTCGCCGCTTAACCTACTTCGTTTTATAGAATGAAGACGAGAAACGGACCCGATCATGATAACGGAAGTACAAGTGAGGACGCCGAGTTTTTGGCCAAGGTTGAGGCCGTCTTTAAAAAGTTAAAAGCGGATTTTCTTACGGACATCCGAAAAGTCTTCCAAGATTCGGTCAATGGACAAGTGACTGATTTGATAAATGAACGAATGAAGGCCACTATCGAAGAGGCCCTTGATGCTAGAAACATTTATCCTCGTGGTGAAGGAGGTGAAGGAAGGCGGGACTTCCACTACAAGAACTTCAAGGATGCTCAACCCCCGATGTTTAATGGGGTGCGAGATCCCTTGAAAAGTACATGTTGGATCTCCGATATTGAGGGAGCTTTCCGTACCTCGGAATGTCCTCCCGAGAAGAAGGCGAGGTATGGCTCTAGCATGCTACGAGAAGAGGCTAAGTTATGGTGGAATGATAAAATCAACTTGTACGGTGAGGAACAATGTATGGGCTTGACGTGGGAAGAGTTTAAGAAGGAGTTTTTCAAGGAATACCGAACTTCTTCCGATCTCGATAGAATCCGGGACGAGTTGCACCATTTGCAACAAGGCTCAATGGACTTAGTTACTCTTAAGTCTACATTCTTGGCAAAGACTCGTTTTTGCCCGGAATATGTGGGTGATGATCATAAGCTCATGATTGATTTCTACCGTACTTTGAATGATGAGTACAAGGGGAAGATTAGTCAGGGTATGGCTAAGTCTTTTGATGAATTGTTCGAGTTGGCTCGGGGTTTTGAGCCGGAGGTTCCAAGAAAGAGTGATTTCATGTTTTCCAAAAGAAAATTTGAAGGTTTTAGTTACTCTAACGCCTCAAGCAAGAAGAGCAAGAGCAAGAGGGGGGCCGAAAGTGTCAATAGTGCAAAGAAGGGCACCACCGGCGGGTTTTCTTATACGTGCTACAATTGTGGGCAACCGGGTCATATGGCTCGTGAGTGTCCGAAACCACGTTCCGGGAACAAAGTCACTTGTTTTAATTGCGGTAAAGAAGGGCATAAGAAGCCGGAGTGTCCCGACTTGCGAAACGACAATGTGAGACGGTTAGAGAAGGCGGAGGGTACGGCTAGGGGTCGCAACTATTTGATGACCAATGATGAAGCTAAACAATCGCACGAAGTTGTCTCAGGTACTTACATGGTTAATTCTAATCCGGCAAGGATTCTTTTCGATAGCGGTGCAAATTTGTCGTTTGTGTCTCCTAAATTTGTGCCTAAACTTAATATACCGTTAGCTAAGTTAAGTCGTCCGATAGAAGTCGAAATAGCGGACGGCAAGACGGTGCTAGTGGTTGATGTGTGTGAAAATTGTGATGTTGTTTTTGGTGCCGAAACCTTTAAAATTGATCTTATTCCAATGACCTTGGGCGACTTTGATATTGTCATTGGTATGGATTGGCTCGATCGTTATAGAGCCGATATTGCATGCCATGATAAGTTTATTCGTGTGAAGACCCTAAGTGGGGGAGAGTTAATTATTCATGGTGATAAGCGAAGGAGACCGGTGCCGATATGCACTTTTGCACGGGCACGTCGTTTTGTTGTTACCGGTGGCATGGCTTTCCTTTCTCATGTTATTGATACTCGTAATGAGCCACCACCTATTCATGAAATTCCGGTTGTTAGTGAATTCGAAGACGTTTTTCCGGACGAATTACCGGGTGTTCCGGCGGAAAGACAAGTTGAGTTTCGTATTGAGTTGGTTCCGGGAGCTACTCCCATTGCTAAAACTCCTTATCATTTAGCACCAACGGAAATGCAAGAGTTGTTAAATCAAACCCAAGAGTTGCTCGAGAAGGGTTTTATTCGACCGAGTGCTTCGCCATGGGGCGCTCCGGTGTTATTTGTGAAGAAGAAGGATGGTAGTATGCGTATGTGCATTGATTACCGTGAGTTGAATAAATTGACGATCAAGAATCGTTATCCATTACCTAGGATTGACGATTTATTTGATCAACTTCAAGGTGCAACGTATTTCTCCAAGATCGACCTACGGTCCGGCTATCACCAAATGCGGGTCCGTGAGGAAGACATAGAGAAAACGGTTTTTCGAACGCGTTACGGGCATTATGAGTTTGCAGTTATGCCCTTTGGTCTTACAAATGCACCGGCGGCATTCATGGATCTTATGAACCGAGTGTGCCAACCTATGTTGGACAAGTCAGTAATAGTGTTCATTGACGACATACTAGTCTACTCGAAAAGTATGAACGAACATGAACATCATTTGCGTGAAGTATTGAAGACGCTACGAAGGGAGAAGTTGTATGCAAAGTTCTCCAAATGTGAATTTTGGCTAAGGGAAGTTCAATTCCTTGGTCATATCGTGAACGAAAACGGGATTCAAGTAGATCCGGGGAAGATCGAAACGGTGAAGAGTTGGGGACGACCGACTACGCCTACGGAAATCCGAAGTTTTCTCGGATTGGCCGGTTATTATCGTCGGTTTATCCAAGACTTTTCTAAGATTGCTTCTCCATTGACGAAGTTAACGAGAAAGAATGCTAGGTTTGGTTGGGAGAACGAGCAAGAAATTGCTTTTCAATTGTTAAAAGAGAAGTTGTGCCAAGCTCCGGTGTTAGTGTTACCGGAAGGTGTTGAAGACATGGTGGTTTATTGTGATGCTTCCTTAAATGGTCTCGGGTGTGTTCTAATGCAAAGAGGTAAAGTCATCGCTTATACCTCTCGACAATTAAAGGAACATGAAACGAGGTATCCGACTCATGATCTTGAGTTGGCGGCGGTAGTGCATGCGTTGAAAATTTGGCGCCATTACTTGTATGGTGTCAAGTGTACGATTTATTCGGATCATAAGAGTTTGAAACATCTCTTTAATCAATGAGATTTGAATTATCGCCAACGTAGGTGGATGGATGTGGTGAAAGACTACGATTGTGAGATACTCTATCATCCGGGTAAGGCGAATGTTGTCGCAGATGCGTTGAGTCGAAAGAGTCAACATCCGGCTATAAAAGTGGGGTCGTTACGTTTGATTATTACCAACGATTTTCTTGAAAAGCTTGGTGAGATTCAAATAGAGGCTTATGTTCACAACAAGCATACGGAACGAATCGTGGGCCAATCGGAGTTCATTACTATGGCTCGCGTGGTTTGTTGTCTTTTCAAGGAAGGGTATGGGTGCTTAAGATGGGTGATTACCGACGAGTGCTACTCGATGAAGCACATAAGTCAAAATACTCCATTCATCCGGGCGCGACGAAAATGTATCTTGACTTGAAGAAAGATTATTGGTGGCCGGGCATGAAACGTGATGTTGTGAAGTATGTTGAGCAATGTGTCACGTGTTTACAAGTAAAAGCCGAACACCAAAAGCCGTATGGTAAGCTACAACCGTTAGAAATCCCGAAGTGGAAATGGGAACACATTACCATGGATTTCATTACAAAGTTACCTAAAACGGCGAGAACCCAATTCGATTCGATTTGGGTTATAGTTGACCGATTGACAAAAAATGCTTTGTTTCTTCCCATTAAAGAAGCGATATCGTCGGAGACCTTGGCTAAGTTGTTTATCAAGGAAGTGGTCTCGCGACATGGGGTTCCTATATCTATTATTTCGGATCGAGATACCCGTTTTACATCTCGGTTTTGGGAAAAGTTTCATGAAGATATGGGTACGCAATTGAAGTTGAGCACGGCATATCATCCTCAAACGGACGGTCAAACCGAACGTACGAATCAAACTTTAGAAGATATGCTACGAGCGTGCATCATTGACTTCGGTGGTAGTTGGGATGAGCATTTGCCTTTGGTGGAATTCTCGTACAATAATAGTTATCATACTAGTATCGGGATGCCACCTTACGAAATGCTTTATGGGCGTAGGTGTCGAACTCCCGTTTGTTGGGGAGAAGTGGGTCAAAGAGAGATCGGGAGTACCAATTTGGTTTTAGAGACCAATAGCAAGATCGATTTGATTTGGGAACATTTGAAAAAGGCTCAAGATAGGCAAAAGTCGTATGCCGATAGACGTAGGCGATTGATTGAGTTCCAAGAAGGCGATATGGTGATTCTTAAGGTTTCGCCATGGAAGGGTATTATTCGATTTCGAAAACGGGGAAAGTTAGCTCCTCGGTTTATTGGGCCATTCAAGGTTTTAGCTCATGTTGGTGAAGTTGCGTATCGATTGGAATTACCCGAAGAGCTTGCGGGGATCCATAATACATTTCATGTTTCCCACCTCCGTAAGTGTCTTGCGGATGATTCCTCATGGATGCCTTTAGACGAGATCGAGCTAAACAACAAGTTAGAATATGTCGAGGAACCGATTGCTATCCTTGACGAGAAGGTGAAAATGTTGAGAAATAAAGAGGTGAGAACTTTCAAGGTTCAATGGCGACGAAGTAAAGGTTCCGAGTTCACTTGGGAACCCGAAGAGTTTGTGTTGGTTTATCTTCCCTCGTGTCATGCGGCTTGGATTGCGAGGACGCAATCCGAATAAGTGGGGGAGAGTTGTAAGACCCGAATATTTGTAGTGTATATAAGTGTAATGTTCGATACTTGAAACGGGGTTTTGGTTATATATTTAAAAGCAAGAAAGAAGCTGAACTGGAGGTGTCGCGCGCCGCGCGGCCTGGTGGCGCGCCGCGCCATCTGTCTGCGACAGATTCTCCTCTTCTTTTAAAATAGATATTTTGAGGGCATTTTGGTCAAAACACATTGGAGCCCGAATTTAATGCCTTGGATCAGTTTTGGAGCTTCATTCACTCCATTCCCAACAACCTTATCTTCTCCAATTAAACTCTAGAGAGAGAGTGCAATCCTTGAGTGAGAAAGCTCCATTAAAGGGTGAAAGAGGTTGAATCGGGTCTTGGTGCAAGTTATAAAGTCATTCATCTAGTCGATAGCTACGTGGTGATTGTGTTGGTAAGTTATAAAACCCGATTTCTTACTTTAATTGCTTGAAGGGTTAGGGTTTGGGTTAGTATTGCACATAAAACCTATTTGTGAGTAATTTGGGGTTTTTGGGTAAGTTTGGGTCATGAAGACCCAAATGGTGACTAACCTAGGGTTTTGAAAGGGTAAATGGTGTAAATGGGTCTTAAAGACCTAAGTAAATACTAATACATTTATAGTTAATGTTTGTGAGTGTGATTTGGGTTGTGGGTGACCCAAATGGGTGTGTTGACCTAGAAATGGGTCAAGTGGGTCTTTGACGACCTAGGTTGTCTTGCATGTATGAAACCGAGTTAACTTTGTGGTTAAAAGTGTGTTAAGACCTTAATTGGCTAAAGTTAGGGTTTTTGGTGAAGTTAACCCATTATTAGGGTTAAAGGTGCAAAATGGGTCGGGATTGCACTTAGGGTCAAAAGACTCTATATTGTTAGGTGAGTTGCTTGACCGACTTGAGTTGTGAATTGATTATGTGCTAAAATGTAATAGGTACGTTACATTGACGTTGCAAGTTCGGTTATCTTACACGAAGACTTCGAGGTGAGTGGAATAATTATATGCGTATGTATATAATGTATCTATTTGTTGTAGCGTGAAAGGTGTAGTATCGAGGTGTTAAGACACCACGTTTCACGTGAAGAGTGTAGCATCGAGGTGTTAAGATGCCACTTGGGTGTAGTATCGAGGTGTTAAGATGCCACCTAGGAGTGTAGTGTCGAGGTGTTAAGACACCACTCCGTAAAAATAATGAGTGTTGCATCGAGGTGTTAAGATGCCACTCGGGGTGATGTGTCGAGGTGTTAAGGTGCCACCCTAGGGGTTAGTGGTGCGAGGTGTTAAGTGCCCTAACGGATGTTATGAACACCGATGGCATTTTCGCGAGCGCCGTTCCCTTGTACTATTGGTCGACCATGGTTATTTGTGTTGTAAGCATATTATATTATTCGAGTTATATTTATATGCGGATGTTATGCTAGCTTGGGGGTATTGGTGATTTATAGCTTGTTATTGCGACGATAAGCTAATGTTGTTGCTAGCATGTTTGCGGTTGTGTAAGTGTATGCAAGTAGGTATAATTATATATGTATTCGTATAATTATTGCATTCACTAAGCTTTGCTTACCCTCTCGTTGTTTACCATTTTATAGGTTCGGTTTTGGACAAGGGTAAGGGCATCGTTTTGGACTAGAGATCCCGCTTGATGCTAGGGGACGCTTTTGGCTTTAGTAGCTCTTGGAGTTTGACCGATAGTTGGGTAGTTTAATCCCAAACGCCATGCTCATTGTGTAGTTTGGAACTTAAACTTTTTGGTGGTCGAAACTCGTAAATTGTATTAAACTCGTAAAACGGCCGATGTGGGCCCCGCCTGTAAAACATTGATTTTATATTTGAAACAAGTTAGTTTTACATATTTGGATGTATGGTAAAAAGCGTTTCGTCTAAATGTGTCGGGAACTAGTCAATCTTTTTCGCATTTTGAGACATTCCGGACAGTCCACTTTGGCGCGCCGCGCCCCTACCTAGCGCCGCGCGGGTATGCTGCACAGGAAATTATTTTTTTATTTTGTATTTTCGCGTGGTTTGGTCGAGGGTTGGTTTGGGTTGTTACATTTTTAAAAGACAAACTTTCATTTCATGGAAAGTTGACACGTATGCATACCATTTCATAATATCCAAACTTTAAATGATCTACCCGTCATTTACTTAATAATAATCTCTAATGAACTTCAACGACTCGAATGCAACGTCTTTTGAAATATGTCATGAATGACTCCAAGTAATATCCTTAAAATGAGCCAATGCACAGCGGAAGATTTCTTTCAAACCTGAGAATAAACATGCTTTCAAGTGTCAACCAAAAGGTTGGTGAGTTCATCAGTTTATAGTAATCATTTCATTTTCATCATTTTAATAAACCACAAGATTTTAAATATTATAAAACATGCAGAAGTCCCATTCCAACTGCACAAAAAATATCTTTCATATGAAGAACACCTGGTGAGGATTCAAAATATAATTGTAACCATATGTGCCGGTCTTTCACCCCATGGCTGAATACATGTGCCTTCAAAATATAGAACCTCTGTGCCGGTCTTTACACCCCACGGCTGATCACATGTTTATAAAATATAGGACAACCGGTGCCAAAATGTCATAAATAATAAACCATCCACCCGGCTCGGGAGCTCACACGCTCTAACAGAAACCGGGGGCTAATGTCTGTCATAATAATCAACCCCAATCCCAGATAATTCTATCATAGAATGCAGTTAAGGTACCTGTGTCTATTGCGTCAAACATTTATAAAAGAGCATGTATTCTCAGTCCCAAAAATGTAAAGAGTAAAAAGGGAATCAAATGAAACTCACCATACTGTATTTTGTAGTAAAAATATATATAATGATATTGAACAACAGAACAATGCAGGGTTGGCCTCGGATTCACGAACCTATATCATTCATATATATATTAAAACGTATATTTGTAATCGAACAAATATATATATTTTTAGTGATTTTTAATAGTTACTTTAAATCATGTGTTTTATTAATAACTTAATTAAATGTATTTATTTTATATATTTTAAATAAATAAAGATATAAATATAGTTTTGTTAAGTATATTTTTATATGACTAATTTTCATTGTAATAGTGATGATAATATTAGGAGAAATTTTGATATTAATAATAATATGGTTTTTTTATAATAATGATACTAGTAATAATAAAAATGATAATAATAATAATATTAGTAATATTCATTAAATTAATAATATTAATAATAATGAAAAAAATGATAGTTTTAATAATATTATTAATAATAATAAAGTAACAATGTTTAATAACAATAAAGAAAATAATGATACTTTTAATAATAAAAATGATAATTTCTATAATAATGTCAATTCTTAGTAATGATAATAATAATGTTAATAACCTTAATAATCATAATGATAACTTTTATAATAATAATAATAATAATAATAATAATAATAATAATAATAATAATAATAATAATAATAATAATAATAATAATAATAATAATAATAATAATAATAATAATAATAATAATAATAATAATAATACTAATAATAATAACAATAATAATAAAGGTATTAGTAATACTACCTCAAGTAAATAGCCCTTAAAAATGAAAGAATGCCCAAGCCCGGGTTTGAACTCGCGACCTCCCGCTCCTCAACAACACTCCCTACCATCTACTCTATCACATTTTTCTGTTTTATCTCTAACGGGAATCAATATAACTCGTTTCTTGGCCCAACAAAAAATAAGACATAGCCCAACCAAAACACTTGTTTCACGAGCCCAACAACAACATTAAGACTCTCGGCCCAACTACTAATTTACAAGCCCGATTCAGTTGAAATATTTGTGGTTATGTTTTGTTTTCCCCAGCTAGTTCGTCCGAGACCAAAAAACAAAAAAACAAAAAAATATAACACGGTCCATATTATTGATAAAAGGGATTCATTTGTTTACTAACTCAATGAGTCATGTTCCACTAACTAAAATACTTGGCCCCAGTAGAAGATGAAACCGCAACATTCAAGTTTCTTGTGCAAATATCGACCCTACTAGAATCATAACATTCCACTAATTCAAAAGTTGGAAAGTGATTGAATGGTTTATGGTGAGGTTCAAAAGATAAAGAAATAGAAAAAGGTTAGCTTGATGATTGTCTAGGGTTCGGTTTTAAAGTAGAAACAACAACACATCATGTATCCACTAGTCCTTCCAGCAAACAGCCTGATAGATAATTCCTTCCCCATTCGTGTATTTGTTCCAGGATTTAGGACTTCGATTTGGTAGTCACGACAGGGAGAAGAAGACGGGGGTAAAGGTTTTTTTTTTTATCAAGAAAAAGTAACAACGACCACCACTATCGTTTCTTTAATCATCATCATTTGTTACCATTACCATTAACCTCACAATCCCATGCTTTATACCTTTATCAACATAGCTACTAAAAAAAATTGAAACGTTTCTTTTTATGACCCATATTGGTCGGCCACAAGTGATACTTGTCCCACTTGCTTTCATAAGTAACACGCCATTATATTGAAATCTTATAACCGTATTGCCAAAACTTTATGCTAACATACTCCATCCTTACATTTCTTATTTTTAATTTCCTGAAACATCATTCTCCATCTCGTTGAGACAGAAACATAAGGCTGTTATTGCAACACTGCAACAGCATTAGATTCGCATTTGGGACTAGATGGAAATGAAAATAGTCGTAGTAGCTGTAGAGTGTATAATGGGTTTTGTCAAATAGCAACCACAATAGTGGTAACAACCGAAGGTCGTTAGTAGTAGGAAAAGAGTTATGGTTACTGCAGAAATTTAAGGGAGGTGGTTATGAAAGTGAAGATGATCGATGGTTACAGTGGTTTGTTTGTGTGGATTTTCGGTTAGAAGTTAAAACAGAAGTGAAGATGTGTTTGGTTCATACTTGTGGTGGCGGTTTTGATCAAAACATAAACAAACAGAAGAGAGTAACATTGTAGTAGTTTGATAAGGTGATCAATATAGGTTTAAGGGTTTTGGTTTGGGATTTCAACAGAAACGGAATAGCATTCGAGCAAAAATTTTACGTGGGTGTTTGAGGTTGTTGATTGAAGTAAAACAGAAGATAATTAGGACGAGGATGATGGGGGTGGTCGTGGTTCATCAAGAAGAAAACAAGAAGGTAAGTATATATCTCTTATGTATGTGTATGTGTATGTATCTTAATATTTCCATTTTCTTTTTACCACTGTAGTAGCGGATATATATATATATATATATATATATATATATATATATATATATATATATATATATATATATATATATATATATATATATATATATATATATATATATATATATATATATATATATATATATATATATATATTGTGCATTTGAATGATTGTAATAGAACTCTAATGTACGATCAATTTGGTTTGTAGTGCAGTTATAGTCGACAAGATATTCTCAAGCAGCAAGAAAGAAAATAAGGAGAATGGAAATAGATAGAGACTTGAAATAGGTTCGTATACTTCACTGATATTGATGGCTAACAAGATTCATTTGAATTTGTTTTGTAGTGTTTAATTGAGTCGTCCAAGAATCTTAAACAGGGAAGGAAATAAGAAAACAGAAATAGATAGAGACATGCAACGGATTTGTACGCTTTAACTGTTATTGATAGCTAATAGTTTTGGTATCTGTCTGTTTGATTTCTTTTTTTCATCGAATTGTAGTAATGAATCTTATAGGGTATAAGTATATCATGGATATAGTAGCAAGATTTGATAGATGGTTATTTGTAGTGGAGATATTGAATTCGACAAGATTTCTATCAGGGACAGAATATAAAAATGTAAAAGCTGCAATTGATGTAACATAAAAGCTTCAATTGCTGTTAAACTGATTTAGTTGTATTGTGGAATAATCTCTTACATGTAATAATGTTAAAGATAGGAAACAAAATCAAGTAAAGTTAGATAGCTAAGTTAAACAGAATTTGATTCTTTTATCTGAGTATATACATGTAATATATAATTAATATTAATAATTAGTAATTATGATATATTAATTATATAAATACTTTTAATATTATTAATAATAAAAATAATAATATTAATCTCAATACTAGGTACAATAATAGTTATTAATAATAATTATGGTATTAATAACATTAATAATGATATAAGTAATAATAATAATATAACAAATTAAATGTGTCAAATCTTATATCTATATATTAGATTAAAATGATAATACTTATAATACCGATATTAATATCAATATTAATATTTATGTTTACATATCATATATTAAATATTATACATTTTAATATATAACAATATACATAATTATCAATTAAGTATATATTTCATATATATATATATATATATATATATATATATATATATATATATATATATATATATATATATATATATATATATATATATATATATATATATATATATACACACACACACACACACACACACACACACACATTCATTTTAACAGCACTTAATTATTCTGTATCTTATTTTATGTTTTTAATTCTAATGATTAAATTATATTTTATTAAATCACATTAATATATATACTCTTTTATTAATAAATATATCTATATATATTTACATATTTATTTACACACATTGGTTCGTGAATCATCGGGAACAGTTGAAGGTCCAATGAATGTATAGAAACAGTTCAAAAATTTTGAGACTCAGGATAACAGACTTAGCTTATCGTGTCAAAAATATATTAAATCGTATCGAGAGTTCGGTTTAAAATTAGTCGAAAATTTCCGGGTCACTACAGTACCTACCCGTTAAAGAAATTTCGTCCCGAAATTTGAGTGGTGACAGTTGGAATTGAAATTGAGAATGTTTTAGTACCAGATTCGAACTCAGATTCATATTAGAAAGATTTTAGTCGTCAAAGAATATTTCATCGAATAAGAAAATGATAATATTAGAGATTTTCTTCAAGGTTGATACGCAGATGATTTTATGAATGCCCTTCATGGGTCAAGTTCAGTTTCATGATGAATTCGAATCAAGTAACATGGTTCATGATGAATACAAGTCGAGTAATACGGTTCGTGATGATGATAAGGTCGATCAAGCATTACCATCATCACGTTCCATTAGAACTTCCGTATGATTTACTGTAATATAATTACGTTGATCAAGTGTCATTATATTACATTATCTCATGCTTTCATTCCAATATTACTCAAGAATATCCACGGATTTAAACTTCAGTGTTTCACTAAAATCTAATAGTCAAAACAGTTTTCGGCATGATGTTCTAAGGATGAAATGACAGCGAAGATAATTACGAACAAAAACGATATAAGGATACCTTTGGAAATATTGAGGATATTTACGACTAAGAAAGATATAACGATATCATAGAAATATTAAAGATTTTATAATGAAGAAATAAGTTTTCGTTCGTTTTTCGAGATTTTTCCACGTACCATTCTTTTATTATCAAACTTTTGACTGTTACAGTCATCAATAGTTTTTGCTACTTTTTCAGTTCTTTTAATACTCCGAGAATTGATTTCGTAAATTGGGGTACTTAGTCAGAATTTCAGAATGAAAGATCATAATTCTAAAAGATACATGTTATATATATACATATAACTGTTGATGTAGAAACGCTGTGAGATTCAAAATAATGATTGAAGCTTTTTGGTATGATAACTATCGTCACAAGATGCAGATGGGCACAGGATAGGGTTTCGACAAATATAATGATTTTTCGAAAAGTCGAAGATTAATGAAGTTGCCGGTAAGTTTACTGCTAATGTGATGAGATATAAAGGGATCTCCGGTAACAATGACTTAAGGCAAACTTATATGTCAAAATTATAATAAGGCTAATCTGAATGAAAGTCGAAGTTGATTTGCTGGAGCTGTGAAAAAATTGGCAAATTTTGGAAAGGTGTTGTAAAGTTATTTTCGGTAATAACACACCAATGAATCTGGCACAGTTTTGAATTCAAAGTATAGCTTCGATAGATGTAGGAATCTAAAAGTGATATCTTCTGTTAAATCTTGACTTGGATTTTGGTCGGTCGAAATTCGAATATGAAATTAAATTTGAATGAAAATAGTTGTTCTTTGGTGAACGGATACGTATATGTGTGGTTGTATGTAGGATAGTAAGTGACTGTTGAAATGGATTTGAAGAATGTATATTATAACTTATTAATGTGAAAACTAAATATTCCTCGGGTATTACCTACCCGTTAAAAATATTTTCACCATTAACAGTTTGTACGAAAGAATTTTTTGTTACAATCTTTATGAAAATATACTTACATATATATTTTCTTCAGATGTAATCATGGATTTAATTAGTCAATATAATATTAGACTCATTTGATTTTCGATTTAAGCTAGAATAAGTAATCTCTAAAACTATTAAGATCCACATATTCTTCGCAGAATATTAATGAAGTTATGGTTCAATACTTCATTGTTAATTGCTATTGGTACTCCTTGGTATCCATGGTGCGTATTATGTTGATGTTCGTGGAACAGATTGTGAAATTGAGGCTTGGGATGCGGATGTTGTTGTTGGTGGTACTGTTGGTGCCGGTAATGTTGCTGAAGCTGGTACATTTTGCACCATACTTTTCAAGGCTACAACTTGGGTGTGATGCTTGCTGACTTATTACTCCGGGATGATTGTCGGTAGGAACGAGCGAGTGAATTAGGTTTTGAATTTGAGATAGTGTATAATCATAGCGAGATATTCGGAAAATGAGGGTGAAAATGGTGTTTCTAATAGGTTTACCGGTAAGTGTTTCAGGTTCTTTGTCAAAAGGTGAATTTGGTTGGTGGAAAGGATTGCATTCTTCTCATCTCCAATGATTGAGTAGACTACGAACCCATCAGATGAATTGGGGGTGGCTGATTGGTTGATTCATTCTGGTGCCGCTGCTTTCGAAGCTGGAGTGGGACTCCATATCGGAATCCGAGGGACTTGAACTAGTTGTAAGTTCCATTGCGTACGATTGAGTAAAGGATTTTTCGATATGAAATGATTTTCGGATATCGGATGATATCCTAATTACATAGAATATCTATGTATATAGAACAAAAGATTTCGTGGATTACGGAGGAATTTACGAAATATATCAGACATAGTTTATGGTTACAGATACGCTAAGATATGGATTAGCAGATACGCTAAGATATAAATTTTGTCTATACACTATTCATGCAATCATGCAGTAAGACGTGTCTAGACTAAGAATGATAAGCAGGTAATTTTCGACAATTGGTGGTAAGCAAAAACTTTTGACATGCAGACCAGGTTTAAGTCCAGACTCATTAATATAACCAAATAACTACTAGGTCGAAGTCCAGACTTCACTAATGCATCCTAACAACTCCTAGTTAGACACACTAATGTCGACCTGGTTCGCTACGACCACTGCTCTGATACCAACTGAAATGCCCCGTCCTAATCCATCCGGACGAAGTCCATATCGATTATAAACGATTCATAATAGTTGATTACATCGCAAGGTACTTGACCTCTAAATGATACATTTTACAAACATTGCATTCGTTTTAAAAAAACAAAATTTCATTTCATGGAAAGTTGACACGTATGCATACCATTTCATAATATCCAAACTTTAAATGATCTACCCGTCATTTACTTAATAATAATCTCTAATGAACTTCAATGACTCGAATGCAATGTCTTTTGAAATATGTCATGAATGACTCCAAGTAATATCCTTAAAATGAGCTAATGCACAGCGGAAGATTTCTTTCAAACCTGAGAATAAACATGCTTTCAAGTGTCAACCAAAAGGTTGGTGAGTTCATCAGTTTATAGTAATCATTTCATTTTCATCATTTTAATAAACCACAAGATTTTAAATATTATAAAACGTGCAGAAGTCCCATTCTAACTGCACAAAAAATATCTTTCATATGAAGAACACCTGGTGAGGATTCAAAATATAATAGTAACCATCTGTGCCGGTCTTTCACCCCACGGCTGAATACATGTGCCTTCAAAATATAGAACCTCTGTGCCAGTCTTTACACCCCACGACTGATCACATGTTTATAAAATATAGGACAACCGGTGCCAAAATGTCATAAATAATAAACCATCCACCCGGCTCGGGAGCTCACACGCTCTAACGGAAACCGGGGGCTAATGCCTGTCATAATAATCAACCCCAATCCCAGATAATTCTATCATAGAATGCAGTTAAGGTACTTGTGTCTATTGCGTCAAACATTTATAAAAGCGCATGTATTCTCAGTCCCAAAAATGTAAAGAGTAAAAAGGGAATCAAATGAAACTCACCATACTGTATTTTGTAGTAAAAATACATATAATGATATTGAACAACAGAACAATGCAGGGTTGGCCTCGGATTCACGAACCTATATCATTCATATATATATTAAAACATATATTTGTAATCGAACAAATATATATATTTTTAGTGATTTTTAATAGTTACTTTAAATCATGTGTTTTATTAATAACTTAATTAAATGTATTTATTTTATATATTTTAAATAAATAAAGATATAAATATAGTTTTGTTAAGTATATTTTTATATGACTAATTTTCATTGTAATAGTGATGATAATATTAGGAGAAATTTTGATATTAATAATAATATGGTTTTTTTTATAATAATGATACTAGTAATAATAAAAATGATAATAATAATAATATTAGTAATATTCATTAAATTAATAATATTAATAATAATGAAAAAAATGATAGTTTTAATAATATTATTAATAATAATAAAGTAACAATGTTTAATAACAATAAAGAAAATAATGATACTTTTAATAATAAAAATGATAATTTCTATAATAATGTCAATTCTTAGTAATGATAATAATAATGTTAATAACCTTAATAATCATAATGATAACTTTTATAATAATAATAATAATAATAATAATAATAATAATAATAATAATAATAATAATAATAATAATAATAATAATAATAATAATAATAATAATAATAATAATAATAATAATAATAATAATAATAATTATAATTATAATAATAATAATAATAACAATAATAATAAAGGTATTAGTAATACTACCTCAAGTAAATAGCCCTTAAAAAATGAAAGAATGCCCAAGCCCGGGTTTGAACTCGCGACCTCCCGCTCCTCAACAACACTCCCTACCATCTACTCTATCACGTTTTTCTGTTTTATCTCTAACGGGAATCAATATAACTCGTTTCTTGGCCCAACGAAAAATAAGACATAGCCCAACGAAAAATAAGACATAGCCCAACCAAAACACTTGTTTCACGAGCCCAACAACAACATTAAGACTCTCGGCCCAACTACTAATTTACAAGCCCGATTCAGTTGAAATATTTGTGCTTATGTTTTGTTTTCCCCAGCTAGTTCGTCCGAGACCAAAAAAAAAACAAAAATATAACACGGTCCATATTATTGATAAAAGGGATTCATTTGTTTACTAACTCAATGAGTTATGTTCTACTAACTAAAATACTTGGCCTCAGTAGAAGATGAAACCGCAACATTCAAGTTTCTTGTGCAAATATCGACCCTACTAGAATCATAACATTCCATCCTTACATTTCTTATTTTTAATTTCCTGAAACATCATTCTCCATCTCGTTGAGACAGAAACATAAGGCTGTTATTGCAGCACTGCAACTGCATCAGATTCGCATTTGGGACTAGATGGAAATGAAAATAGTCGTAGTAGCTGTAGAGTGTATAATGGGTTTTGTCAAATAGCAACCACAATAGTGGTAACAACCGAAGGTCGTTAGTAGTAGGAAAAGAGTTATGGTTACTGCAGAAATTTAAGGGAGGTGGTTATGAAAGTGAAGATGATCGATGGTTACAGTGGTTTGTTTGTGTGGATTTTCGGTTATAAGTTAAAATAGAAGTGAAGATGTGTTTGGTTCATACTTGTGGTGGCGGTTTTGATCAAAACATAAACAAACAGAAGAGAGTAACATTGTAGTAGTTTGATAAGGTGATCAATATAGGTTTAAGGGTTTTGGTTTGGGCTTTCAACAGAAACAGAATAGCATTCGAGCAAAAATTTTACGTGGGTGTTTGAGGTTGTTGATTGAAGTAAAACAGAAGAAAATTAGGACGAGGATGATGGGGGTGGTCGTGGTTCATCAAGAAGAAAACAAGAAGGTAAGTATATATCTCTTATGTATGTGTATGTGTATGTTTCTTAATATTTCCATTTTCTTTTTACCACTGTAGTAGCGGATATATATATATATATATATATATATATATATATATATATATATATATATATATATATATATATATATATATATATTGTGCATTTGAATGATTGTAATAGAACTCTAATGTACGATCAATTTGTTTTGTAGTGCAGTTATAGTCGACAAGATATTCTCAAGCAGGAAGAAAGAAAATAAGGAGAATGGAAATAGATAGAGACTTGAAATAGGTTCGTACGCTTCACTGATATTGATGGCTAACAAGATTCGTTTGAATTTGTTTTGTAGTGTTTAATTGAGTCGTCCAAGAATCTTAAACAGGGAAGAAAATAAGAAAACAGAAATAGATAGAGACATGCAACGGATTCGTACGCTTTAACTATTATTGATAGCTAATAGTTTTTGTATCTGTCTGTTTGATTTCTTTTTTTTCATCGAATTGTAGTAATGAATCTTATAGGGTATAAGTATATCATGGATACAGTAGCAAGATTTGATAGATGGTTATTTGTAGTG
Organism: Rutidosis leptorrhynchoides; assembly: GCF_046630445.1. Classification (NCBI taxonomy): domain Eukaryota; kingdom Viridiplantae; phylum Streptophyta; class Magnoliopsida; order Asterales; family Asteraceae; genus Rutidosis; species Rutidosis leptorrhynchoides. The sequence goes on from NC_092342.1 coordinate 220,400,930, forward strand.
GAGATATTGAATTCGACAAGATTTCTATCAGGGGCAGAATATAAAAATGTAAAAGCTGCAATTGATGTAACATAAAAGCTTCAATTGCTGTTAAACTGATTTCGTTGTATTGTGGAATAATCTCTGACATGTAATAATGTTAAAGATAGGAAACAAAATCAAGTAAAGTTAGATAGCTAAGTTAAACAGAATTTGATTCTTTTATCTGAGTATATACATGTAATATATAATTAATATTAATAATTAGTAATTATGATATATTAATTATAATAATACTTTTAATATTATTAATAATAAAAATAATAATATTAATCTCAATACTAGGTACAATAATAGTTATTAATAATAATTATGGTATTAATAACATTAATAATGATATAAGTAATAATAATAATATAACAAATTAAATGTGTCAAATCTTATATCTATATATTAGATTAAAATGATAATACTTATAATACCGATATTAATATCAATATTAATATTTATGTTTACATATCATATATTAAATATTATACATTTTAATATATAACAATATACATAATTATCAATTAAGTATATATTTCATATATATATATATATATATATATATATATATATATATATATATATATATATATATATATATATATATATATATATATATATATACACACACACACATTCATTTTAACAGCACTTAATTATTCTGTATCTTATTTTATGTTTTTAATTCTAATGATTAAATTATATTTTATTAAATCACATTAATATATATACTCTTTTATTTATAAATATATCTATATATATTTACATATTTATTTACACACATTGGTTCGTGAATCATCGGGAACAGTCGAAGGTCCAATGAATGTATAGAAACAGTTCAAAAATTTTGAGACTCAGGATAACAGACTTAGCTTATCGTGTCAAAATATATTAAATTGTATCGAGAGTTCGGTTTAAAATTAGTCAAAAATTTCCCGGTCACTACATCGACGCGGGGTTTAATGCTGAAATCAGCTTTTAGACACAATAAAAATGGAGGTATTTTGTTAATTTCACTTGTGGACGAGTTATAGACCCCAAATCTGATCCTTATCTTCATTTCACTCCATTTTTAATCCACTCAACTCTCTTCAAACCCTAGTGAGAGAAACTCACTTCTAGAGAGAGAATTGAAGATTTGGAGAAGAAGAAGAGTGATTCGGGTTGGGTCTCAAGAGTTAAAGTTATTCACCTCGTTCACGGCTACATTATGGTAGTGTTGGTATGTTCTAACTCGGAATTTAATTTTTAAGATTCTTGTTTGAGTTTAGGGTTGTGCTAGTAAGGGTTCTAAACCCCATTCCTTGTGAAATTTGAGGGTTTTGGGTATTATTAGTATAAGTGAACCCGATTATTGTGGGTTTAGGTTTGATGACGAATTTGGAAGTATTTGTCATGGTTTGGGTGTTAAATCACTAGGTTGTGAGTTGTTAGTGATTTTGATGCTCTTAGGAACAAGTTTGCTAGTCAAAGTGGGTTTTGAGTAAGGTTTTGGTGAATCAAGTATGTAAATACTTGATTTAGGTGTTAATTGGTGTTTTAAAAATATAATCATTAGTCGTTAGTGATTTTGGGCATTTTTGGGACTCATGTCAAAATGGGTTGACTTTAAATTGGGTCAAAATTGATGATGACACTAGTTTTGGTCAAATAAATGTTTAAACACTTTTGTTAAGTGTTAAAGGACGTTTTTGGATGTAATTACTCGCGAGAAGTGATTTTGGGTTAAAATGATATTTTTAACATAAGTCAAACGTGGTCAAAAGCAATATTGCACGTGTTGGGGTTTTTGGTATAATTGGCGTTTGAAATGATTACTACCTATGTAGTAATTTAATGTTAAGACCTAGGTTTGGTCTAATTGGGGTAAAGTATGATTTGGGTTAAATTGTACTTTGTTGTAGGGTTTGAATTACCATCCGAAGTGGTAATTGGTTTGTGTCATTTAGGTGTTTTAAATTGGCGGGTTTGACGAGCAAGGTGTGATCCCTCGGCTAAGGGATGATTGTGTCGGATTCTCTTTTAGAGAATGTATATTTATATATATATATATATATATATATATATATATATATATATATATATATATATATATATATATATATATATATATTGTGCCTATGTGCGATATAGGTAACTATTTGCTCAGATATGAGGACGGAGATCGTAATACATGACTTGTGCGGGCATTCCAAGGTGAGTGGAATAATTATGCATGTATGTATGTAGTGTATTTATTTATATGCTATGGCAAGATCCACGGAGCCAGAAGTGCCATAGTATGTGCGAGTTTGCTGTGATGTGAAACGCGGAGCAGGTAGCATCATGGTACGTGTGTTGTAGTGTGAACCACGAAGCCAGTAGCACTATAGCATGAGTGTTGAGGTGTGAACCTGTCATAACCCGTCCTTAACCCTAAGAACGAGTTAGATAACGTATGATTTCATTGCGAGGTATTGACCTCTATATGAGACATTTTTAAAAGAAAACTGCATATATTTTACATTACAAACCACAAATCTTATTTTTGATACAAGCTTTAGACGATAGAAAGATGATTATCGTTTAGCGATAATCTTCGACTTACAAACTTTACAAATAATGATAACAACACGATTTCTAGTATATTTTACAACACAAACCCTCGGGTATGCAGTTTTATTTTTGACACAAATATGCGTACGCAAGATCCTGCTCAAATTCAACATAATGCAGCGGAAACTTCTAATTATCACCTGAGAATAAACATGTTTAAAACGTCAACATAAAGTTGGTGAGATATAGGTTTAGTGCCGGCAGCAATATATATATAGACCACAAGATTTCATATATAAACAGTTTAATAAAAATATTCTAAGTGGTTGAGCACTTGGTAACCATACTTAACATTTAATCACGTCGCATATTCCCTTTATTATGAAATCTTACTACACCGTACCAAGTGTAGTCGCGAAACGAAGTACTGTGCAACCGTTGAATACTGGTCGTCCAGTCCGGTTGGGGTTGTCAGGCCCGATAGATCTATCAACAGGATTCGCGTTTACAATACCGCTGTAAATAACAGTTACCAAGCTACAGGGAAGTATGCCAGTGGTACAACTCAACGTAGAATATATTTTTCAGTTACTTGTGTCCATAACGTAAAACATAAAATACATGTATTCTCATCCCGAAATATTTAGAGTTTAAAAGTGGGACTATATACTCACTTTCGTCTTGAAGATATATATATAATTTGACTTGGTCTCCGGTTGATATCACGAACCTATCCATATATAATATATCAATACCTTTTCTTTTTAAACAAACGTCACATATATATACTTGTTATACTTTTAATACTTTGAATAATTCCTTAGTCCGTAGTTAGCAGTTCGTTGTTAGTAATTCAATTTTAATGGTTCATTTTTAGATGTTTAATATACCCGCAATGAAATAAATAAAACCCCCAACGAAATAAATAAAACCCCATCGTAGATGTATTGGTCGAGATTAATCTTGACCCATGGTACCGGTGTTGTCAAATGACGTGTTGCGTACATAAAGTACCGGTGTTGTCAAATGACGTGTTGCGTACAATCATGGGATCTTATGATTAATCTTCTCGTGTTGTTTACGGGTGATCCTGAACCATATAAAATTGAATTATAAGTACATATATATAAAATATCATGTTAACTTAAAAAGATGTGATTTATTTAATTTTTCCCAATTATTTTCGTGGCTAAACTAGTCTTGGATATCCGATTTTGTTTCGGTCATAGTTTCTTCGTTACAACTCCGTTTTCGTTGATTCAACTTGCCATCTCCTTGGATCGAGTCCCTCTTTAAGACTATGAACTGTAAATACCTTAGTTTGTATTCAAAATCACACGGCATAGGTCAAACTTTAGTGAAACTTATGAAGTTAATCATTTTCCATCATGTAAACAACCTCAAATGATTATTTTTCTAAAAATACTTATACTTTGAGTTAAATCATGAAATTTTTATGTGTTATCATATTCATAGTAAAAATCATTTTTCCAGAAAATAAACCTCCAATTCAAAGTTTAAGATGGTTTTTAATTATCCAACCCAAAACAGCCCCCGGTTGCACTCCGACGTCGTAAATTCAGTTTTTAAGGTGTTCTTTGAAAAACCAAGTTATACCTTGTTAAGTTAGCATATAATTAAGATATGTTACAGGTCTTGAAGTATTTTAAAAGTTAAGTTAGAAGGATCTATTTAGTTTGCGAACAAGTTTGAAATCATTCAAACTATGTTCTAGTTTATAAACTCTTATATATATAGCTTTAAATATATGAATTGAAAAAGAGTTGAAGTAGAGTTTTTACCTCAAGTTTAAAATGTAAAGTTGCTGGAAAGAAGTAGTAAAATAAAAGTTGAGAGAGTTCTTGCAAGTGTGTGTGAAAATTGGAAGTAAAATTTGGAAAATGAATGTGTAAAAATGAGTTAGAAATGGTGCTTATTTATAGGCTTGAAAATTTGGTTTTTAGTGAAAATATCTAAGATAAGTTAAAATTTATTATGTCATGAATGACATATTATTCCAATAATTGAAGATTTCTATTGGTATATACCAATAGTAAATACTTCTAGAAGCTGTGTATAGTACCCTAGATATACGTATAGGATTATTGAGGAAACGGAACGAGAATTCAAATATAACTATCTTTTGTAAATATACTTATATTGTTTTATGTATAAAAGCCCTTTAAAAATGATTAAATACATTACTTATACGATATATGTATAAACATTATAAATCATCAGTATTTATGTCAAATAACGTTACGTATGGTTATCGTTTTGAAAACTTAAGTTAGTAGTTTCAAAATATACTTATGACTTTTTGTTATTAATACAAAATGAGTTATTAAAACATCCTTAGATCATGTTAAATATGTATGTATAATTATCATATATTGTATAGTTCGTGATATCATCGGTCAAACTAGACGGTCAAACGTTGTGTAAAACTCTTTTCAAAAACATAAATCTTAACAATTTGGATTGCTTATCATGTTGGTAAGGTTTAATTTATGTAGATATTAATCTCATAAGTATAGAACGATCGGAAAAGTGCGGGTCGTTACAGTACCTACCCGTTAAATAAATTTCGTCCCGAAATTTTAAAATTGTACCTATTTTGCGTCATCGAGAAACAAGTGTGGATACTTTTGTTTCATCTGATCCTCTCGTTCCCAAGTAAACTCAGGACCTCTTCGAGCATTCCAACGAACCTTAACAATCGGTATGTTGCTCTGTTTGAGCTGTTTAACTTCACGGTCCATGATTTCGATTGGTTCTTCGACGAATTGTAGTTTCTCGTCGATATGGATTTCTTCAAGAGGAATAGTGAGGTCTTCCTTTGCAAGACACTTCTTAAGGTTTGAGACGTGAAAGGTATTATGTACCCCGGTGAGTTGTTGCGGTAACTCAATTCGATAAGCTACCGGTCCAATGCGTTCGATGATCTTGAACGGGCCTACATATCTTGGGTTCAGTTTACCTCTTTTTACCGAAACGTATTACACCTTTCCAAGGTGACACCTTTAGCATAACCATGTCCCCAATCTGAAACTCTAATGGTTTCCTTCGGACATCGGCGTAGCTCTTTTGGCGACTTCGGGCTGTTTTCAATCTCTCCTTGATTTGTACTATCTTCTCAGTCGTTTCGTGTATGATCTCGGGACCAGTTAATTGTCGATCTCCTACTTCATTCCAACAGATAGGAGATCTACACTTCCTTCCATACAATGCTTCGAATGGTGCAGCTTTAATGCTTGCATGATAACTATTATTATACGAAAATTCTGCTAACGGTAGATACTTATCCCATCCGTTTCCAAAATCGATCACACATGCCCTGAGCATGTCTTCAAGAGTCTGAATCGTTCTTTCACTCTGCCCGTCGGTTTGCGGATGATATGCGGTACTCATATCTAAACGAGTTCCTAGTGCCTCCTGCAGTGATTGCCAGAACTTTGAGGTAAATCTACTATCACGATCGGATATAATGGAAATAGGTATTCCATGCCTTGAAACAATTTCCTTTATATATAATCGTAATAGTTTCTCCATTCTATCCGTTTCCTTTATAGGCAAGAAATGTGCAGATTTGGTAAGACGATCAACAATTACCCAAATAGTGTCGTATCCCCAGGCAGTCTTTGGTAACTTCGTGATGAAATCCATGGTAATACCGTCCCATTTCCATTCTGGGATTTCTGGTTGTTGAAGTAATCCTGACGGCTTTTGGTGTTCTGCTTTGACTTTGGAACAAGTTAAACACTCCCCAACATATGTTGCAACGTCTGTCTTTAAATTAGGCCACCAATAATGCGTCTTAAGATCTTGATACATCTTTCCAACTCCAGGATGTATCGAGTATCTTGTCTTATGTGCCTCATTCAATATCAACTTCCTTAATCCACCCAACTTCGGTACCCAAATACGGTTTGCAAAATATCGAATTCCGTCTTCCCGTATAACGAGTTGCTTCTCATACTTCTTCATTATTTCATTTCTTATGTTTTCTTTAGTAAGTGCTTCTCGTTGAACTTCTTTGATTTGTGAGTTGAGATTCATGCGAATTTTTATGTTCATCGCTCGTACTCGAATTGGTTCTCGTTCCTTTCTGCTTAAAGCATCGGCCACCACGTTCGCCTTCCCGGGATGATAACGAATTTCACAATCATAGTCGTTTATTAACTCGACCCACCTACGTTGTCTCATGTTCAGCTGTTTCTGATCAAAAATATGTTGAAGGCTTTTATGATCAGTAAACACAGTGCATTTAACCCCATACAAGTAGTGTCTCCATATCTTCAATGCAAACACGACTGCTCCCAGTTCTAGATCATGCGTCGTATAATTCCGCTCGTGAATCTTCAATTGTCGGGATGCGTATGCAATAACTTTCTTTCGTTGCCTAAGAACGCAACCAAAACCTTGTCGCGAAGCGTCACAATATATTTCAAAATCATCGTTCCCTTCTGGTAACGATAAAATAGGCGCCGTATTTAACTTCTTCTTTAGTAATTGAAATGCACTCTCCTGCTCAGAAGTCCATTCATATTTCTTCCCTTTTTGCGTTAACGCTGTCAACGGCTTAGCTATTCGGGAAAAATCTTGAATAAACCTTCTATAATAACCGGCTAAACCCAAAAATTGACGTATCTGCGTTGGTGTCTTAGGAGTCTCCCATTTTTCAATGGCTTCAGTTTTTGCTGGATCAACCTGAATTCCTTTGCTACTAACAACGTGGCCAAGAAATTGAACTTCTTTCAACCAAAAAGCACACTTAGAAAATTTAGCATATAGTTGTTCTTTTCTCAACAACTCTAATATCAACCTTAAATGCTCTTCATGCTCTTGCTCACTCTTGGAATAGATAAGAATATCATCAATGAAAACGATAACAAACTTATCTAAATACGGACTACAAACTCGATTCATGAGGTCCATGAATACAGCTGGCGCATTCGTCAATCCAAACGGCATAACCAAAAATTCGTAATGACCATAACGTGTCCGAAAAGCAGTTTTCGGTATATCTTCTTCTTTGACACGTAATTGATGATAGCCCGACCTTAAGTCAATTTTTGAGTACACACATGATCCTTGAAGTTGATCAAATAAGTCGTCAATTCTCGGTAGTGGATACCGATTCTTGATAGTTAACTTATTTAATTCACGATAATCTATACACATCCTAAAAGATCCATCTTTCTTTTTAACAAATAGAATCGGAGCTCCCCACGGTGAAGTACTTGGTCGTATGAATCCATGATCCAGTAATTCTTTTAACTGACTCTGAAGTTCTTTTAACTCGGACGGTGCAAGTCTATATGGAGCACGAGCCACTGGTGCGGCTCCTGGTACTAAATCTATTTGAAATTCTACAGATCTAAATGGAGGTAATCCCGGCAACTCTTCCGGAAAAACTTCAGGAAAATCTCTTGCCACAGGCACGTCGTTGATGCACTTCTCTTTTTCTTTCTTTTCGACTTTATTAACATGTGCTAAGATAGCATAGCACCCTTTCTTCAAGCACTTTTGAGCTTTCAAATAATTAATGAGTTTTAGCTTTGAGTTACCCTTCTCTCCATAAATCATCACCGGCATTCTATCCTTACAAGGAATGCGAATTGCCTTCTTGGCACACACAACTTCAGCTCCTACTTTGGACATCCAGTCCATGCCGACTATTACATCAAAACTTCCTAATTCTACGGGTATTAAGTCAATTTTAAATGTTTCTCCGGCTAAATTTATTTTACAATCACGGCAAATTTTATCGGCTTTAATTAGTTTACCATTAGCTAACTCAATCATGTACTTAGCATCTAGAGGTAATGATGAACAATTCAATTTAGCGTAAAAGCCTCTACTCACGTAACTTCTATCGGCACCAGTATCAAATATAATAGATGCGGATAAGTTATTAATGGTAAACGTACCCGTAACAAGCTCCGGGTCTTCACACGCCTCTCTAGCATTAATAACAAATGCTCTTCCACGTGCAGATCCATTATTCTTCTCTGGATTCGGACACTGGCTCTTATAGTGACCTTGTTTTCCACACCCATAACAAGTAATGGTAGCCAAAGCAGTTCTATTTGCATTGGTGGCAGGAGTCTTGGTACCATTTGTATTTGTAACGAGAGCCCTACAATCTTCAGCAAGATGACCCTTTCGATTACATTTGTTGCATACCACATTACAGTAGCCAGAGTGATGTTTGTGGCATCGGTTGCATAAAGGACTTTGTCCTTTGTAACCAAAACCTGAACCACTACCCGCACCTTTCGGGGTTTCTTGTTTCTTAAAAGTTTGTTGTTGATTACCTCGATCATAGCTTCCATTCCACTTTCTCTTGTTACCTGATACCTTCACATCAGTATTGAATGCTTTCTTATCCAAAATGACCTGATCCATTAGCTCGTTTGCCATGGTTATAGCTTCATGAATTGTCTTAGGTTTCGATGCTGTAACATTTGCCTTGACCTTTTTGGGCAAACCATCTTTGTACATTTCAATCTTCCGTTCTTCGGTTGGAACCAATTCAGGACATAGCAAAACTAATTCCATGAATCGCTGATTGTAGTTGGTGATTTCAGTACCAATAACCTTCAGACTTCGTAACTCATCTTCCAACTTCCTAACCTCGTTCCTTGGACAATATTCGTTGATTAACATTGTTTTGAATTCTTCCCACGGAGTATCATAAGCTACATCTCCTCCTACAGCCTTCACATAATTTTTCCACCACGTGAGTGCACTATCTTGTAAAGTGCACGATGCATACTTGGTCATGTCCTTTTCAACACAACCACTGATTTTAAACACAGTCTCCATCTTTTCTATCCACCGGGTTAAACCGATTGGTCCTTCTGTTCCACTGAATGATGAGGGCTTGCAAGCTTGAAAAGTTTTGTAAGTGCACCCCACACGAGGATTTGGGTTAACTGCAGCACCTCTTGCAGCCTCGACCCATAACATTCTGTCGTTCACTCGCTGATTGATGAGTTCCTGGATTTCTTGTTCCGTCATTCGGTTCAATCGCACCATATTCTTCTATAAGAATGAAAAGAAAATAATTATTCACATGGAATATTATAGATGTAGTGTATATTTACAGTACATTATAGCTTATTAATAATATGAACCAGGTATTATTATAAAAGCCTTTTCTTCTTATTAGCGTTTTATAATTATATCTAGGGTAGTACCTACCCGTTAATGTTCATACTTAATAGCTTAGTACCGAACCAATTACTACAATCTAAATAATACTTAACCATGGAAAATTATTGCATTTCACACTTCACTATTTTACATATACTTATCTTACATCGAACATTAAGCAAACCACACTAATAATATTATACAAAACATTATATGATCCCATGGTTTAATACGGCAGCGCATCGTTTGGTCTATTTTCTAGGACGTTTAGTTCCAATGAATGGCCTAACGCTTATCCTAGCTGTCTGCCTATATTTTGGCGGTGGGGCTGAAGAACTAGATGCCGGGACAGCACGAATAGGAATAGCGGGAATAGGGGTGGTAGTGTTTAGTGGAGTTGGTGCCACATCATCCTCCCTAAACTCGGGATTTGAATTTTCTAATTCATTAGCCTTTCGTTTCTTTCCTAGTTCGAACTCGTCTTTTGTAATTTCCTGTATTTCTTCCTCGGGTTCACTTTCCTCCTCGGGTTCACTTTCCTCCTCGGGTTCACTTTCCTCCTCGGGTTCACTTTCCGGGTTCTCTATAGTCGGTTCATCAGGAATTTGTGAGTCTTCCCCAAAGATATTATTTTCGTCATCGGATAGGTTAATGACTGGAACACCATCTGAAGATTCTGGTTCGGAGTCGCTGAATGTGATAACAAGTTTTGAGCCCGACATCTATCATACAACAACTAACCCATTAGTACTACATAATATTTACATATAAATTTTAACCAACAATGATAAGCAATGGTTTTTAAATCAGACCCGGTCAAAGTCCAGACTTACTAATGTATCCTAACGACTTATCGGTTAGACACACTAATGCAAACCTGGTTCGCTAAGACCACCGCTCTGATACCACATGTCATAACCCGTCCTTAACCCTAAGAACGAGTTAGATAACGTATGATTTCATTGCGAGGTATTGACCTCTATATGAGACATTTTTAAAAGAAAACTGCATATATTTTACATTACAAACCACAAATCTTATTTTTGATACAAGCTTTAGACGATAGAAAGATGATTATCGTTTAGCGATAATCTTCGACTTACAAACTTTACAAATAATGATAACAACACGATTTCTAGTATATTTTACAACACAAACCCTCGGGTATGCAGTTTTATTTTTGACACAAATATGCGTACGCAAGATCCTGCTCAAATTCAACATAATGCAGCGAAAACTTCTAATTATCACCTGAGAATAAACATGTTTAAAACGTCAACATAAAGTTGGTGAGATATAGGTTTAGTGCCGGCAGCAATATATATATAGACCACAAGATTTCATATATAAACAGTTTAATAAAAATATTCTAAGTGGTTGAGCACTTGGTAACCATACTTAACATTTAATCACGTCGCATATTCCCTTTATTATGAAATCTTACTACACCGTACCAAGTGTAGTCACGAAATGAAGTACTGTGCAACCGTTGAATACTGGTCGTCCAGTCCGGTTGGGGTTGTCAGGCCCGATAGATCTATCAACAGGATTCGCGTTTACAATACCGCTGTAAATAACAGTTACCAAGCTACAGGGAAGTATGCCAGTGGTACAACTCAACGTAGAATATATTTTTCAGTTACTTGTGTCCATAACGTAAAACATAAAATACATGTATTCTCATCCCGAAATATTTAGAGTTTAAAAGTGGGACTATATACTCACTTTCGTCTTGAAGATATATATATAATTTGACTTGGTCTCCGGTTGATATCACGAACCTATCCATATATAATATATCAATACCTTTTCTTTTTAAACAAACGTCACATATATATACTTGTTATACTTTTAATACTTTGAATAATTCCTTAGTCCGTAGTTAGCAGTTCGTTGTTAGTAATTCAATTTTAATGGTTCATTTTTAGATGTTTAATATACCCGCAATGAAATAAATAAAACCCCCAACGAAATAAATAAAACCCCATCGTATATGTATTGGTCGAGATTAATCTTGACCCATGGTACCGGTGTTGTCAAATGACGTGTTGCGTACATAAAGTACCGGTGTTGTCAAATGACGTGTTGCGTACAATCATGGGATCTTATGATTAATCTTCTCGTGTTGTTTACGGGTGATCCTGAACCATATAAAATTGAATTATAAGTACATATATATAAAATATCATGTTAACTTAAAAAGATGTGATTTATTTAATTTTTCCCAATTATTTTCGTGGCTAAACTAGTCTTGGATATCCGATTTTGTTTCGGTCATAGTTTCTTCGTTACAACTCCGTTTTCGTTGATTCAACTTGCCATCTCCTTGGATCGAGTCCCTCTTTAAGACTATGAACTGTAAATACCTTAGTTTGTATTCAAAATCACACGGCATAGGTCAAACTTTAGTGAAACTTATGAAGTTAATCATTTTCCATCATGTAAACAACCTCAAATGATTATTTTTCTAAAAATACTTATACTTTGAGTTAAATCATGAAATTTTTATGTGTTATCATATTCATAGTAAAAATCATTTTTCCAGAAAATAAACCTCCAATTCAAAGTTTAAGATGGTTTTTAATTATCCAACCCAAAACAGCCCCCGGTTGCACTCCGACGTCGTAAATTCAGTTTTTAAGGTGTTCTTTGAAAAACCAAGTTATACCTTGTTAAGTTAGCATATAATTAAGATATGTTACAGGTCTTGAAGTATTTTAAAAGTTAAGTTAGAAGGATCTATTTAGTTTGCGAACAAGTTTGAAATCATTCAAACTATGTTCTAGTTTATAAACTCTTATATATATAGCTTTAAATATATGAATTGAAAAAGAGTTGAAGTAGAGTTTTTACCTCAAGTTTAAAATGTAAAGTTGCTGGAAAGAAGTAGTAAAATAAAAGTTGAGAGAGTTCTTGCAAGTGTGTGTGAAAATTGGAAGTAAAATTTGGAAAATGAATGTGTAAAAATGAGTTAGAAATGGTGCTTATTTATAGGCTTGAAAATTTGGTTTTTAGTGAAAATATCTAAGATAAGTTAAAATTTATTATGTCATGAATGACATATTATTCCAATAATTGAAGATTTCTATTGGTATATACCAATAGTAAATACTTCTAGAAGCTGTGTATAGTACCCTAGATATACGTATAGGATTATTGAGGAAACGGAACGAGAATTCAAATATAACTATCTTTTGTAAATATACTTATATTGTTTTATGTATAAAAGCCCTTTAAAAATGATTAAATACATTACTTATACGATATATGTATAAACATTATAAATCATCAGTATTTATGTCAAATAACGTTACGTATGGTTATCGTTTTGAAAACTTAAGTTAGTAGTTTCAAAATATACTTATGACTTTTTGTTATTAATACAAAATGAGTTATTAAAACATCCTTAGATCATGTTAAATATGTATGTATAATTATCATATATTGTATAGTTCGTGATATCATCGGTCAAACTAGACGGTCAAACGTTGTGTAAAACTCTTTTCAAAAACATAAATCTTAACAATTTGGATTGCTTATCATGTTGGTAAGGTTTAATTTATGTAGATATTAATCTCATAAGTATAGAACGATCGGAAAAGTGCGGGTCGTTACAGAACCACGGAGCCGGTATCACCTCGACAAGAGTATGACTCGATTTGTGATGTGAACCACGGAGCCGGTAGCATCAAAGTGTGAACCAAGGAGCCGGTAGCACTATAAAATGAGGTGTGAAACACGGAGCCAGTAACACCAAAGTGTGAACCAAGGAGCCGGTAGCACTATAAAAGAGTATGATTCAAATGCGTAGTGATGTAAACCAAGGAGCCGGTAGCGTCATAGCATTACGTTTGGTGTGAACCACGAAGTCGGTAGCACCATGACGCGTGTATGGTTAACCATATAGTTTGTGTAAGTTTTGTAGTGTAGCATATTATATTTTGGCGTATATGCTATTGATTATGCTAGTTGCGGTATTGGAAGTTATTAGCTTTATACTTGGAGTTAGTATGCAAATTATATTGCTAGCATGTATGCGGTATTTGTGTAAGTGTTGCAAGTAAGTAGATTATATATGTATATGTATAATTATTGCATTCACTAAGCTTTATGCTTACCCCTCTCGTTGTTTACCTTTTTATAGGTATTATTGATGCGGAGTTACCTAGTTGATAGACTAGGGTTGATAGACGTTGCTTAAGCTAAGAGGATTAGCTTTTGGATTATTTGGACGCGGATTGGGGATTTGGTAGTCCCCGGGATTATGCTCTTGGTATCGGGTTGGGTTATTGAGTCTTAACCCGTATTTTGTATGATGAGTCATTCGTGTACCAAGGGTTGCGATAAAACGTTTAATGTGTCGTTATGGCATTATGTATATTAATAAAACTCCTATTGTTTAAAGATTGTAAAAATTGGGGTCCTATGTATTATGTCGAAATTAGAATCAGACCTCAGTTGAGGCCGCGCCGCGGGAACCAGTGTAAATCGTTAACAGTCATTTTGAAAGCTGCTGACCTTCAGCTCCCAGCGTGAGCCGCGTCGCGGCTGGGGAGTGGCGCGCCGAGCCTAGGTGTGGACTGAAATGTTTTGTTTAAAAAAAATGCGACGATTTTGATTAAATGGTTTTGGGGTCGTTACAATATGAGCCACCGCGAGCTGGGGAAATTAACCCCAGGTATAGACGATTATTTGCAGATGGCTTAGCGCCACCAAGCGGAGATGATAATGCTAAAAACGAACATATATTTCATAGCATTATCCCTCAAGAAAGACAAGCTTTTAGTTGCAATTGTTCTATTTACAAGTGATTTTCGTTTAAATAATAAAAGGTGAAGACAAAAGACAGATTCGACGAATTGAAGACGCAAACGACCAAAAAGCTAAAAAGTACAAAGTACAATCAAAGAGGTTCCAATTATTGATAAGAAACGTCTCAAAATTACAAGAGTACAAAATGCGAAACGCAAAGTACAAGATATTAAATTATACGCAAGGACGTTCGAAAATCCGGAACCGGGACCAGAGTCAACTCTCAACGCTCGACGCAACGGACTAAAAATTACAAGTCAACTATGCACATGAATATAATATAATATATAATTAATTCTTAAAATTAATATATATATTATATTATATTATATTATATAATCCGTCGGCAAGCTAGGAGCCAAACTTGTGTGAGCTGGAATTCACAGCTCCGCACTCGCGAAGCTTTGAAGACCAAAAAGGCAGCACTCGCGGAGCCCAAAAAGTCAGAAATCCACCTTTAAAAGGCCGAGCATTCGGCCGAATTTTACACACCTTTTTCATTATTCATCATACGTAAAGTATATATATATATATATATATATATATATATATATATATATATATATATATATATATATATATATATATATATATATATATATATATATATATATTATAATTTTAATTTTAATTTTAATTTTAATTCTAATAATAAGGGTATGTTAGCGAATGTTGTATGGGTGTAAGTCAAAATTCTGTCCGTGTAACGCTACGCTATTTTTAATCATTGTAAGTTATGTTCAACCTTTTTACATTAATGTCTCGTAGCTAAGTTATTATTATGCTTATTTAATACCGAAGTAATCATGATGTTGGGCTAAATATTTAAATTTGGGTAATTGGGCTTTGTATCATAATTGGGGTTTGGACAAAAGAACGACACTTGTGGAAATTAGACTATGGGCTATTAATGGGCTTTATATTTGTTTAACTAAATGATAGTTTGTTAATTTTAATATAAAGATTTACAATTGGACATACCTATAAATAACCATATACACTCGATCGGACACGATGGGCGGGATATTTATATGTACGAATAATCGTTCATTTAACCGGACACGGGAATGGATTAATAGTCTATGGAATTATTAAAATAGGGGTGAAATTATGTACAAGGACACTTGGCATAATTGATAACAAAGTATTAAAACCTTGGGTTACACGCAGTCGATATCCTGGTGTAATTATTAAACAAAGTATTAAGACCTTGTTACAGTTTAAGTCCCCAATTAGTTGGAATATTTGACTTCGGGTATAAGGATAATTTGACGAGGACACTCGCACTTTATATTTATGACTGATGGACTGTTATGGACAAAAACCAGACGGACATATTAAATAATCCAGGACAAAGGACAATTAACCCATGGGCATAAAACTAAAATCAACACATCAAACATCATGATTACGGAAGTTTAAATAAGCATAATTCCTTTATTTTCATATTTAATTGCACTTTTAATTATCGCACTTTTATTTATTGTTATTGTATTTAATTGCACTTCTAATTGTCACATTTTTATTTATTGTCATTGTATTTAATTGCACTTTTAATTATCGTACTCTTTAATTATCGCAAGTTTATTTCATCGCACTTTTATTTATAGCAATTTCATTATCGTTATTTACTTTACGATTTAAATTAAGTCTTTTATTTATTTAATATTTTACATTAGGTTTTAACTGCGACTAAAGTTTTAAAAATCGACAAACCGGTCATTAAACGGTAAAAACCCCCTTTTATAATAATAATATTACTTATATATATTTGTATTTTTATAAAATAAAACTAATATAGCGTTAAGCTTTGTTTAAAAGATTCCATGTGGAACGAACCGGACTTACTAAAAACTACACTACTGTACGATTAGGTACACTGCCTATAAGTGTTGTAGCAAGGTTTAGGTATTTCCATTCTATAAATAAATAAATATCTTGTGTAAAATTGTATCGTATTTAATAGTATTTCCTAGTAAAAATAAAGCTATTTCATATACACCTCTACGCACATCAAGTATTTTTGGCGCCGCTGCCGGGGAACTTAAACGCCGAAAGCGCAACACTAATGATATAAAAAAAATATATAATTTTGTAAAAGTTTTTATTAAGTTCTTCGTATAAAAATATAAGTTTTTAAAAAATATAAAAATATAAAAATACAAAAAGAGTTTGTTAAAAAAATATATAAATTTAAAAAGTATTTTTATTTTTGAGTTTAAATATAAGTATTTTATTGTTTTATAGAAATATTTATTTATATATATATATATATATATATATATATATATATATATATTGATAAAACAGAAAAATCATAAAAAAAATAAATAAATAAATAAAAAAACTGAACCTGTGCAAAAACGAACCCTTTCTCAGCTTAAATTTGACCCTCCGCGACTCGCAGAGCTTTTGAACTGGAACTATCCGCACTCGCGGAGGTCTTCTGACAGGCCACAGTCAACCCTAAAACAGCATTAATTACGGAGTATATATTATTATTATTAATTAAACCCTAATTAGGGTATTATTATTATTATATAATTTAGTTTTTATTATTATTTTGTATTATTTAGTTTAAATAGTTTAAATAATTTATAAAATTAATAGTTTTATAAAATAAATAATATAAAAATAATATTTTTATAAAAATTGTAATTTTTACAACTTTAAGTTTATTTTTATATTTTGTCCCTTTTTATTTGTTTTTAGCATAATTTTTGTATTTTTCGCTCGTTTTTAGTTTTAAGTCATAGTTTTAGCCATAGTTATTTTTATTTCTAGATTTTTAGGCTTTGCCGTAAAATTCCTTAAGTGCTTTTTCTTTAGACTAAGATTTAAGTACTTTAGAATTTTGCGACGCCTTTTTAAGTTTTAGTACCTTTTTAAGTTATTGTCATTTGGGATATAGTATTTCTTTTAAGCTTTAATATTTTTAGACACAACTTTTAATTTTTAAGTTTTTAGTTCCTTTTTAAGTTTCGACGCGCTACTTTCTTATTTTTATTTTTCGACGCCTTTTACCTATGTATCAATTATCACTCCAATTAGTAATCTCAATTTGCAATTTTAATTTTAAGTGAATAATGATAATAAGGTTGGGTTTGTCGAGTGTTTTAAAAGTTTTATAAGTCACTCTTTTTCTTTCTTATTTCTCCAATTTTAATACCGACGCGCTCTTTTTCTTTCTTATTTCTCGCAATTCTAGTTTTAGGACATAGATTTTTATTCTATTTCTTTTCTAAAATTTCTTAAAATTACGAAAATTTATTTTAAGTGTTTAAATTGATAGACATCAAAATTTTCTGGTTCGTAGTAATAGTTGGATTTGTACGTGGACCGGGTTATTGGAGCCAAACAGTACTCAATTATATTGAGACCAAACGAATCCTGCCCCTCTGCTGCATCTTTTGGCTATTCGAAACGTGGGCAAAATCAGAAAAATCTATTAATTGGATAACTTATATAATTTTTCTTTCTTTTTAAAAACTAATAAGATATTCAGTGAATGCACCGAGCAAAACGTTCACCACCTTTTGTACGTTCACCACCTGTAACTCGATCAAGACATCTAGCAAATATTGTCGCCATTGATTTTTCTTTAGAATCGTCATCCAGTCGACCAAGTACTCCAATTCAAATTTCCGATAATCCATTTTTTGAACCCGACCTCACAATTGAGAACCCGGAGAATATTCAGGGACGATTCCGAGATCCTGAACCATTAATTTTTCCTCCGGAACCACCAATCATTCAAACATAGATTGTTGAGGAACGAACCATTAAATCAGAATCCTCTAGTGATTCAGATTCAACAGATTCAATCATGGAAAATCTGGAACCTTTAAGTATGGAAGACCGAATGAGAGCTAAACGCACTGGCCAAGGTCACGCAATTACTCATCCAGACATTAATGCGCCAGATTATGAAATCAAAGGACAAATCCTACACATGGTAACTAATCAATGCCAATTTAGTGGTGCACCGAAGGAAGATCCAAATGAACATCTTCGTACCTTTAATAGGATTTGCACACTATTTAAAATAAGAGAAGTTGAAGATGAACAGATATATCTCATGTTATTTCCCTGTACATTAATGGGAGAAGCCAAAGATTGGTTGGAATCGTTACCTGAAGGGGCGATTGATACATGGGACGTTTTAGTTGAAAAATTTCTTAAACAATTCTTTCCGGCATCTAAAGCCGTAAGACTTCAAGGAGAAATTGTTACATTCACACAGAAGCCAAATGAAACTCTATATGAGGCGTGGACAAGATTTGGAAAGTTATTGAGAGGATGTCCGCAACATGGTTTAGACACTTGTCAAATAGTACAAATATTCTACCAAGGATGCGACATCACTACAAGGAAAGACATCGATATAGCAGCTGGTGGTTCCATTATGAAGAAAACCGAAACTGATGCTTACAAAATTATTGATAACACTGCTTCCCACTCACATGAGTGGCACCAAGAAAAAGATATCATTAGATCATCTAAAGCAGCTAGAGCCGATTCTAGCCATGACTTAGATTCCATTTCCGCAAAGATAGATGCTGTCGAGAGACGAATGGAAAAGATGACTAAGGATATACACTCAATACGAATTAGTTGTGAGCAGTGTGGAGGACCACATTTGACAAAAGATTGTCTCAGTATTGAACTAACAATGGAACAAAGAGAGAATGTTTCATACATAAACCAAAGGCCTGGAAATAATTATCAGAATAATTATCAACCGCCAAGACCAATTTACAACCAAAACCAGAATTATAATCGAAATGTTCCATACAACAACCAACAAGGTCCTAGTAATCAACAAGTATTCAATAATACTTACAATCAGCAAAGACCTAATTTTCAATACAAACCACCACAAACCGATGATAAAAAGCCGAATTTAGAAGATATGATGACGAAGCTAGTTGAATCTCAAACACAGTTTTTCACATCTCAGAAACAAACCAATGAACAAAATGCTCAAGCATTTAGAAATCAACAAGCTTCTATTCAAAATCTGAAACAAGAAGTAAGTAACCTAGCAAGGTTAATAGGTGAAAGAAAACCGGGAAGTCTACCTAGTGATACAAATGCTAACCCCCGGAATAAAACAGCTAAAGCTATTACCACAAGAAGTGGTACAACACTTAAACCACCTGAAATACCTGTAATTTCTGATGAAGCTATTCCTACTCCACAAGAACCACAACCTGAACAAGATAAGGAAAAAGAACCGGTAGTTGAAAAGGTTAATGAAGATAACACAGTTAAAGCTAAACCTTATGTTAAACCATACCAACCACCACTTCCTTACCCAAGTAAAATGAGAAAAGAGAGACTTGAAGCCGAGCAATCCAAATTTTTGGATATGTTTAAACAGATAAATGTAAATCTTCCTTTCATTGATGTGATTTCAGGAATGCCTAGATATGCTAAATTTCTGAAAGATCTAATCTCGAATAGAAATAAAATGGAAGAACTCTCGGCTGTTACTATGAATGCTAATTGTTCAGCAGTGCTATTGAATAAGATACCAGAAAAACTATTAGATCCAGGAAGTTTCACAATTCTATGTTTTCTGGGTAGTCTTAGTTCAATAGAAGCATTGGTAGACTTAGGTGCTAGTATAAATTTAATGCCGTATTCACTATACACTAAACTAGACCTTGGAGAATTGATACCAACACGAATAAGCATACAACTAGCCGATAGATCAGTAAAATATCCTAGAGGGATAATGGAGAACATGCTAGTTAAAGTTGGTACTTTAGTATTTCCAGTAGATTTTGTTGTTCTGGACATGGAAGAAGATTCTCAAGTTCCTCTCATATTAGGAAGACCATTCTTAAACACGGCTAAAGCAATGATAGACGTGTTCGGTAAGAAATTGATCCTAAGTATAGAGGACGAGAGTGTTACCTTTTCAGTTGATAGAGCAATGCAACAACCGCAATCTGTAGATGATACATGTTATTATATTCAAACTATAGAATCACATGCAGAATTGTTAAAAGAATTTCCAGAATTACAAGGAACAGGAGAATGTTCTTTAGGAGAAAGAACTGAACCAATTGATGAAAATGAAATGTTAGCTACACTTATGGCTAATGGATATGAACCAACAACAGAAGAAATTCAAATGTTAAAAGAAGAAGACAGATATCGATATAAATCATCGATAGAAGAACCACCGACATTAGAGTTAAAGCCACTTCCAAACCATTTGGAATATGCTTATTTACATGGTGAATCTAAATTACCTGTAATAATATCGTCTTCTCTTACTGAAAATGAAAAATCTCAACTTATTTCTGTGTTAAAAGCTCATAAACCAGCTATTGCATGGAAAATTCATGATATTAAAGGAATAAGTCCTTAGTATTGCACACATAAAATCCTTATGGAAGAAGGTCATAAAACGTATGTGCAACGCCAACGAAGACTAAATCAAGGTCATAAAACGTATGTGCAACGCCAACGAAGACTAAATCCTAATATGCAAGATGTTGTTAAGAAAAAAATTATTAAACTGCTAGATGCAGGTTTAATTTATCTAATTTCTAATAGTCCATGGGTAAGCCCAGTTCAATGCGTACCTAAGAAGGGTGGCATGACTGTCATTACAAATGAGAAAAATGAGCTTATTCCTACTAGGACTGTAACAGGATGGCGTTTATGTATTGATTATAGAAAATTAAATGACGCCACCAGAAAAGATCACTTTCCCTTACCTTTCATTGATCAAATGTTGGAATGATTAGCCGGAAACAGTTACTATTGTTTTCTTGATGGTTTTTTCGGATACTTTCAAATTCCAATAGCACCCGAAGACCAAGAAAAAACCACATTCACGTGCCCTTATGGTACTTTTTCTTACAAACGCATGCCATTTGGACTTTGCAACGCCCCTGCAACCTTTCAAAGGTGCATGATGGCGATTTTTCACGACATGATAGAAGAATGCATGGAAGTTTTCATGGATGACTTTTCAGTCTTCGGTGATACATTTGAATCATGTCTAGTTAATCTTGAACGAATGCTTATTAGATGCGAACAATCAAATCTAGTACTTAGTTGGGAAAAATGCCATTTCATGGTTAAAGAAGGCATCGTTCTTGGATATAAAATTTTAAAGGAAGGAATTGAAGTGGATAGAGCTAAAGTAGATGTAATTGCTAAACTTCCACATCCCACCAATGTTAGAGGAGTTAGGAGTTTTCTAGGGCATGCCGGTTTTTGCCGACGTTTCATAAAAGATTTTTCTAAAATTGTCACTCCTATGAATAAACTACTAGAAAAGGATGCTCCATTCATCTTTTCAGATGAATGTATCAAATCTTTTAATATTCTTAAAGAAAAACTCACTAATGCGCCGATCATGATAACTCCAAATTGGAATCTACCGTTTGAACTTATGTGCGATGCAAGTGATTTTGCAATGGGAGACGTTTTAGGACAAAGGATTGAAAAACGATTTCAACCTATATATTATGCTAGTAAGACGTTACAAGGAGCACAAATAAATTACACAACTACTGAAAAAGAAACTCCTTGATATTGTCTTTGCTTTTGACAAATTTCGATCATATCTCGTTCTAGCTAAAACAGTGGTCTATACCGACCATTCTTCTCTTAGATACCTATTTTCGAAACAAGATGCTAAACCAAGATTAATCCGTTGGATCTTACTCTTACAAGAGTTTGATATTGAAATCCGAGATAAAAAGGGAGCAGAAAATCTCGCCGCTGATCATCTTTCTCGTCTTGAAAATCCCGAATTAGAAGTTCTAAATGAATCGGCCATACAAGATAACTTTCCCGATGAATATTTATTGAAGATAGATTATAGTGAAATTCCATGGTTTGCAGACTATGCAAACTACTTAGTATGTGGATTCCTTGAAAAAGGGTTGTCGTACCAAAAACGAAAGAAATTCTTTAGTGATATAAAGCACTATTTCTGGGAAGATCCACATTTGTTTAAAAGTTGTCCCGATGGAATAATACGCCGATGTGTATTCGGGGATGAAGCTAGTCAAATCTTAAACCATTGTCACACAGGACCAACAGAAGGGCATTATGGGCCTCAACTTACAGCAAGGAAAGTCTATGATGCTGGATTCTATTGGCCTACAATTTTCAAAGACGCACACCTTCTTTGCAAATCCTGTGATGCATGTCAAAGGGCCAAAAAAATACGTCAACGTGATGAAATGCCACAAAATGTCATTCAAGTATGTGAAGTATTTGACATTTGGGGTATTGACTTTATGGGTCCATTTCCAAAATCTCATAATAATCTATATATTCTCGTAGCCATTGATTGAAAGTATTTCATATGCCCGAGAGACATATTAAATTAATGTGGCTAATGTGTTATGATCCAAGTCGGGTCATACCCAATAACAAGTTTACCAACACTTTATATGTATTTAATCTTAACGACTGGATCGTTAAATAAATACGCGACACTTGAACTTTAGAAAATCGGTTTTCTGAAATGTTATTACTTGAAATAAATTATTTGGATAATTTGTATTTAATTATTTATAAGTTTAAATAATTATGCTGTGTTAAATTTTATAAAATTGGTTTATAAAATAAGTGACTTAACAAATGCATACTTTATATCATAAGTTTTATAAAAATTACAAAGTATTATATAACAAGTTTTATATATATAAACCTTGTTATATAATTAATTGTATGCAGAATTTTGGAGTCTCCAAGGAGACACCCATGCTTGGTTTTGTCACTTTTAAGATAGCACAACTCTTAAGGTACATGTTTAAGTAGTGTACCTAGGTCTTGACTCAAGTAATACATGCAATACACTCAAAAAAACAAGTAAGAAAAAACTGCATATTCCCTCCCATAGCTGCTATTTCTGCCATGGGGTTTCAAGGGACAAAAGGAGTTCATTTTTCTTTTAGCAAGCTTGTTTTCAAGTGTTGATTAAATCCTAACCAAAGTACAAGGTGTTGGTCACAAGTTTGGGGTATAATCACTTGAGGTTTCATTGTTTTGAAGCTCCATTCATCATCATCTTATAATCATCAACTACATAGCTTGGAGAAGGTATAATCTCTTATCTATCTTGTAGTTTGTAAGTATGTTTCACAAGTTGATCCTAATTGGGATTAAACTTTAATTGGTAAAAGTTTAACAAGTCTAAAATTGGTAATTGCATGCTTCCGCTAAGTTTGATTCTTATTATGTTTTAGCATTTTGAAACTTGTTAAATCCCAACAATGGTATCTAGAGTCGAAGTTGATGGAATATGCTTCGAGATGATTTATTATACCCGCTATATTTTGCATTTTATGTACATGCATGAATGAAAAATGCAAAAATTAATGGGTTTGGGTGGGAGCTTCACTTTGGCCGAATTATTGGGGACCCAAAATGGGTTTTGGGTCTTCTACTTTGGTCATATTTTGGTTGCATGTTGAGTTCACAATCAAGCCTTGACCTTGCATTTGGATGGTTGCATGTTTGGTTGAGTTAATCTATTCATTTGGTATGTAATATTAATTCATTCATGTGGTTGTAATATTCATTCAATTTGGTTTGTAATTTTATTATTTTGATTATGTAATTTATTTTATATTTGGTATGTAAAATAGATTAGATTGTATTTTCATTTTCTAGAAAAATGTATTAGGATATATTTTTTTTGTAAAATGAAGACCCAAGATGAAGACTTGGAAGATGCATTTGGATGCAAGATTAAGTGGGAGATTTTGAAATCTCCTACTTAGTGTTATAACCCTTAACCGGTGACATTTGTTTTCGGCTAAACAAATGTCTACCAAATCGGCTTGATTGTGAACACATTTGTTTGCATGCGTGGTTGTTTTATTTCTTGTATGATTGTGGATTGTGTATGTTACTACAACATGTTATCACACAAGTTAACAACAAGCATAACTACAATTTAATTGGTTAAATTATTAACGACATGCAAAACGTCAATTTAATTGGTTAAATTAAAAACGGCTAAAAGGACATTAATAAACGGTTATTAAGAACATGATAAGGATCATATATATAAAATGGTTTATATCAAGTAATTGGCTAAAATTACTACACTTGAAAATGGATTTCAAATAAACCATACACTAAATGCATGTTGGTGTATGGCATAAATGTTTTCTCAAACTAGAATTAAAGAAAACTTAAAACCCTTTACACTAGGTCAACAAGTTTAAACGCCATCCTATTGTATGACACTTAAAAATATTAGGGAACTTATAATGGGATAAAGGTCACCTAACCGTTATGAGCAAACTAATATGATTAAGGTAAATTTCGCACACTTGTGGGATAAAGGTCACCTAACCACTTGTATGTTAAATTTACATGTTTACACAAGTAGGACGACTTGATTTGGGAATCATTAACTTAGGGTCACCGAAGCATGAGGAACAAATAGGCGTTGATGGAATAAATATGACATGCAAAAGGATTGCATGATTCCATAACTTATAAGTTGCAAAAGGATTGCAATTGTCATATAATGACTACCTAGCTAAATCAAATGACGGGATAAAGGTTACCTAACCGAAATTTGGTTTACCGTTGGATTCTAAAATTTAATAAATATCAATTGGATTTAAAGGGTATTGATTGTTAAATTAAAATTGATACTTAAACAACTTTGTTAAATTTTGTAGATGGCCGCCAATAACAACAACAACATTCCAAACGCACCTATCAACTTTAACAACCTATCGTTGAGGTCTATCCTCGAAAAAGAAAAACTCAACCATACGAACTTCATGGATTGGTTCCGCAATCTAAGAATCGTCCTCAAACTAGAGGATAGGGCGTATGTGTTGGAAGACCTCATTCCCGATCAACCGGATGAGGATGATACGGAAGGCATGGCTTATTGGGAGAAATATTGCACCGATTCGGTGCAAGTTTCTTGCCTCATGCTTGGGACTATGATACCCGAACTCCAAAAGGATTTTGAGCATCATAGTGCATATGATATGATCACACAGTTGAAGGAGATGTTCCTTCAACAAGCTCGTGTAGAGTGCTTCGAAACGGTTTGAGCGCTTCATGCATGTCGGATGGACGACTCCCAATCTGTTTCATCTTATGTCCTTAAGATGAAAAGCCTAATTGATCGAGCAAACCGTCTAAACTGCAACGTGTCTAATGAATTAGCCACGGACCTTATCCTTAATTCCTTGTCAAAGAGGTTTGACACATTTGTAATGAATTACAATATGAATGGTTAGGATAAGAGCATTGGCGAATTACATGCCATGCTTAAGACGGCTGAAGCAAGCA
The DNA here is from genome assembly GCF_046630445.1 of Rutidosis leptorrhynchoides. NCBI lineage: Eukaryota > Viridiplantae > Streptophyta > Magnoliopsida > Asterales > Asteraceae > Rutidosis > Rutidosis leptorrhynchoides. The sequence continues at coordinate 220,426,772 of NC_092342.1, forward strand.
TGGGTAAAAGGGCTTCACCCATGTATATGATCAATGAAGGTAGGTCCAAAAACAATAACACTTCTAAGCCGAAGGCAGCTAAGAGGAAAGAACCCGCCTACCAAGGCAAGGGCAAGGGAAAGGGGAAGATGGTTACCCCAACCAACAATAACAAGAAGCAAAAGGTTGCCGGAAAAGCTAACCCCAAGGAAGATCCGTGCTTTGGTTGCGGTGAAATGGGTCACTGGAAACGCAACTGCCCGGTCTACCTTAAGGAGTTGAAGGAAAAGAGGGATGCAGGGCAAACCTCAGGTAATGTATATATGGTATACATTGAGCTTAGTATTACTTCTTCTAATACATGGGTATTAGACACAGGATGTGGAACTCATATTTGCAATTCTTTACAGGGTTTCAAAAGAAGTGATCAAGATGCGGGAACAACAAGTCTCTTCATGGGAAATGGAGCAAGGGTACAAGTGAAAGCTCATGGAGACTTTGTTTTAAAGCTTCCAAGTGGTTTGGAGCTTATTTTGAAAAATGTTTTGTATGCACCCGATTTGTCACGAAACATTATTTCTGTATCCCGTTTGAAACAATATGGTTTTAATCTTAATTTCATTAATGATGACATCCATGTTTCTTTAGATAATGTGTTCTATTTTAAGGCTTCGCCTTCGAATGGTATTTATGAATTGGTTCGTGATGACACATCATACAATAGCTCAATATACCATGCAAACACCAAGAAACTCAAAAGGGATTTGAGTGATTCCTACTTATGGCATTGTCGCCTTGGTCACATAAACAAGAATCGAATGCATACACTTCAAAAGAATGGACTTTTGAAATCAAATGAACTAGACTCATTTGATGTATGTGAATCTTGTTTACAAGGCAAAATGACTAAAGCACCTTTCAAAGGGACCTATGAAAGGGCTAAAGACTTATTGGGATTAATACATTCGGATGTATGTGGACCCTTTAAGCCCATAGCTAGGAATGGTGAAAGATACTTCGTTACTTTCATTGATGACTTCAGTCGTTTCGGATATGTCTACTTGTTAAGACATAAGGACGAAACTTTTGAAGCATTTAAAGAGTATCAAAACGAAGTACAAAATCAACTCAATAAGATAATCAAGGTACTTCGTACCGATAGAGGAGGTGAATACCTTAGTGATTTTTTTCAAGATCATCTTAGAAGTTGTGGGATTATCTCGCAACATACTCCACCCGGGACACCACAGCTTAATGGTGTATCCGAAAGGAGGAACCGAACCCTAATGGATATGGTTCGATCTATGATGGCTAGAAGCTCGTTGCCTCTATCATTTTGGGGTTATTGTCTATGCTCCGCGGCTCGTATTCTAAATATGACCCCAACCAAGAAAGTGGAACGAACTCCTCATGAGATGTGGTTTGAAAAACCTCCATCTCTATCATACTTAAAGGTATGGGGATGTGAAGCTTATCCTAAGCGTTACGTCCCTAATAAGTTGAATGCTCGATCCACGAAGTGTATCTTCATAGGATATCCCAAGGATGATATGGATACTATTTCTATGATCCATCCGAGCAAAATGTATTTGTTGCTCGGAAGGCGGAATTCCTTGAAACTAAGTTCCTAATAGAAGGAAATAGTGAAAGGGAGATAGATCTTGAAGAGTTTCAAGATCAAGTAGATGATACACAATTGGCTGACACTAGCACTCAATATGAAAATGTTGAGAGTGATCAAATGGATGATCAAAATACACAAGATGTTCGCAGATCTGGTAGGATTAGTAATCCTCCTGAGAGATATGGGTTTCTCATGGATGGTTGCTATGTGGTTGATTTGGACTAGCCAACAAACTACCATGATGCTTTATCAAGGATTGATAAGGATAAATGGCAGGAAGCCATGAACGCTGAGATGTAATCCATGTATGACAACCAAGTTTGGGAACTTGTTGAACAACCTACTGGCTCAAGGCTAGTTGATTGTAAATGGCTTTTCAAAATGAAAACCGACATACATGGAAACTTGGATACATATAAAGCTAGACTTGTAGCAAAAGGTTTCACTCAAACTCAAGGGGTTGACTATGATGAAACTTTTTTGCCTGTGGCAATGCTAAAGTCTATTAGGATATTACTTGCCATTGCTGCTCATTATGATTATGAAATATGGCAAATGGATGTCAAGACCGCTTTCTTAAATGGACATCTTGAGGAAGATGTCTATATGGTTCAGCCTGAAGGTTTTGTTGATCTAAAATATCCCAAAAGGGTATGCAAGTTAAAGAAGTCAATCTACGGATTGAAACAAGCATCTAGAATGTGGAATCATCGTTTTAATGAGGAGGCCAAGAAATTTGGCTTCATTAAAAATGGTGATGAAGCTTGTGTATACAAGAAAGCTAGTGGGAGCACTATCATGTTCCTTGTACTATATGTGGATGATATATTGTTATTTGGAAATGATATTCCGGAAATGGAAGGTGTTAAAACTTGGCTAAGTAAATGCTTCTCCATTAAGGATCTTGGAGAAGCACAATATGTTTTGGGGATTGGGATCTACAGGGATAGATCCAAGAAACTGATAGGTTTGAATCAAAGTGCATACATTGAAAAGATCTTGAAAAGGTTCAAGATGGAGAACTCTAAGAAAGGTTTGGTACCTATTCAAAAGGGAACGCTCCTCAGTTCATCCCAGTGTCCTACCACGAAAGATGAACAAGAGAGAATGAAGAAAGTCCCGTACGCATCTGCTATTGGGTCAATCATGTATGCAATGATATGCACTAGACCGGATGTGTCATACGCTCTTAGCCTGACAAGTAGATACCAGAATAACCCAGGAAACAGTCATTGGATTGCCGTCAAAAGTATATTGAAATACCTTAGGAGGACTAAAGATATGTTTCTAATATATGGGTCTGGTGAGAAGGAACTCGCTGTAAAAGGTTACGTGGACGCGAGTTTCCAAACTGATCGAGATGATTCTCGGTCACAGTCCGGTTATGTCTTCACGTTAAATGGAGGTGCGGTCTCTTGGAAGAGTTTAAAACAGGATGTTGTTACTTTATCCACTACAGAGTCGGAGTACATCGCCGCCTCATTGGCAGCTCAGGAAGCTGCATGGATGAAGAAATTCATCGACGACTTAGGAGTAGTCCCTTCCATTCAGGACCCTCTTGAGATCTTTTGTGACAACGAGGGTGCGATTGCTCAAATCAAAGAACCTCGTGCTCATCAAAAGACCCGTCACATTGAGCGGAGATTCAACTACATAAGGGATGAAGTTGAAAAGGGAAAGATATGTATTCGCAAAGTTCACACAGATCTTAATATAGTAGATCCTCTCACGAAGCTCTTACATGGAGCGAAACATACTGGACATGTTTGTGCATTAGGGCTTCGATATTCTAGTGATTGGTCATGATCTGTTTTAAGTATTGTATCGGAACGAAATTATTCAAACTCATTAATATAATTATGGTGTTAATTTATTAATCTTGAGTCAGGTTCCTATTTTGCATATTTTATCCATGAATAAGTAATTATTCTAAATTCTGTAGTCGATCACATTTGTGGGAGTAAATGTGAGGTTTAGACTATTATGAACTTGGATTGGTATACATTCACGGGATGAATGTGGGGCAAGGTTGCAACCAAGGTTCATAGATATTTGTGGGATACAAATATTGGAAGACCCGCCCTCAAGATTTACTAAATGGAGCCTTTGTGGTTGATCACATGTAATCTTGAGTAAAGGCGAATATCATTATATCCTCTGACCTGAGATACATATTGGGTTCGGATATTCACCAAGTATTGGGCCTTGATTCTTTCCTCGCTATTCTGAAATATGGTAGTTCACAAGGAGGAGCTCAGGTATAATGCAAGGTATATATCTAGGACGTATGTAGTCAAGATGGAATTTGTCCCTCTTATTCGTTGAGATTCAGATGTCAAGGCCTAATAAAGTTAAATCTAGAAGGGAGTGATCACTCCGTGTCTCTTGGATTTAACATGACATCTAGGACGAAAGGATATAATGAAAAGATTCACCTATTCATATTCGAGATGGGAACTCGAAAGGGATGATGTTATTGAATGGCACAAAGTCATAACATATTGGGGGTGATGGACGGTCGTTAGGTGGTATCCATCACTTGCATTAATCTCTTATGTTTCTCGTGCAAGTGGGAGATTGAAAGTATTTCATATGCCCGAGAGACATATTAAATTAATGTGGATAATATGTTATGATCCAAGTCGGGTCATACCCAATAACAAGCTTACCAACACTTTATATGTATTTAATCTTAACGACTGGATCGTTAAATAAATACGCGACACTTGAACTTTAGAAAATCGGTTTTCTGAAATGTTATTACTTGAAATAAATTATTTGGATAATTTGTATTTAATTTTATAAGTTTAAATAATTATGTTGTGTTAAATTTTATAAAATTGGTTTATAAAATAAGTGACTTAACAAATGCATACTTTATATCATAAGTTTTATAAAAATTACAAAGTATTATAAAACAAGTTTTATATATATAAACCTTGTTATATAATTAATTGTATGCAGAATTTTGGAGTCTCCAAGGAGACACCCATGCTTGGTTTTGTCACTTTTAAGATATCACAACTCTTAAGGTACATGCTTAAGTAGTGTACCTAGGTCTTGACTCAAGTAATACATGCAATACACTCAAAAAAACAAGTAAGAAAAACTGCATATTCCCTCCCATAGCTGCTGTTTCTGCCGTGGGGTTTTAAGGGACAAAAGGAGTTCATTTTTCTTTTAGCAAGCTTGTTTTCAACTGTTGATTAAATCCTAACCAAAGTACAAGGTGTTGCTCACAAGTTTGGGGTATAATCACTTGAGGTTTCATTGTTTTGAAGCTCCATTCATCATCATCTTCTTCATCATCAACTACATAGCTTGGAGAAGGTATAATCTCTTATCTATCTTGTAGTTTGTAAGTATGTTTCACAATTTGATCCTAATTGGGATTTAACTTTAATTGGTTAAAGTTTAACAAGTCTAAAATTGGTAATTACATGCTTCCGCTAAGTTTGATTCTTATTATGTTTTAGCATTTTGAAACTTGTTAAATCCCAACATTGATTATGTATCTAAATGGGCGGAAGCACAAGCTCTCCCAACTAACGATGCACGAGTTGTAGTCAACTTTTTAAAACGTCTTTTTGCAAGGTTTGGAACACCGAAAGCTTTAATAAGTGATCGGGGTACTCATTTTTGTAATAATCAACTTGAGAAAGTTCTTAAAAGAAATGGAGTAACTTATAAAATCTCCACTGCTTATCATCCACAAACAAGTGGACAAGTTGAAAATACCAACCGAACTTTAAAACGTATTCTAGAGGAAATCGTAGGATCAAATCCGAAGGAATATTCCATTAAATTGGAGGATGCACTCTGGGCTTTTAGAACAGCCTACAAAACTGCAAATGGTACCACACCTTTTAAACTCGTTTACAGAAAAGTATGTCATCTTCCAGTAGAAATTGAACACAAAGCATTTTGGGCTTTGAAGACATGTAATCTTGATTTACATGAAGCTGGACGTCTACGGTTAAGTCAACTAAACGAATTAGAAGAATTAAGACATGAAGCATACGAAAATTCGTTAATCTATAAAGAAAGAACGAAGAAATGGCATGATAAAAGAATCAGACGTTCAAAAGAATTTAAAGAAGGAGACAGAGTTCTTCTTTTCAATTCACGATTCAAGCTATTTCCTGGAAAATTGAAATCAAGATGGTCTGGACCATTCATAGTCAAAAGAGTTTTCCCATACGGAACAGTAGAATTAATAAATTCAAATGGGATTGAATTTAAGGTTAACGGTCACAGAGTTAAACATTACATAGATAGTCTGATGGAAGTTGACAACGAAGTTAATCCCAATTTCAACACCACAGCTAACTAAGTGTGGGGAGAATCAAGTCTTTAAAGGATAATATGTATTTCTATTAGAGTTAGATTTTCTGTTTTCGTGTAGTTCTCGAAAATGGAACCCGAATGGTCTTTCCCTAGCAGACCCTAAAGAACTAGTCTTCTCACCCCATTCTGAATTTTTATTTTTTTAGGTTTTACGAGATGAAGACTTCCTGTGAATTAAACCATGGTCTAATGCTACACGCTTTGATCACTAAACGTAATAATGACACACTTCCAAGTGAATTGGTATCATTAATCAGAGGTAAATTGGAAGAAGTAAGAAAAGAATCCAGATGCGAAAATAATAAGTTACAATTTGGTAAAGGAAAATCAAAATCCGCAGCGAAAAGAAGAGCACGACACCTTGAAAAATGTCACAAATGCGGAAAATGGTCACACGAAGGTAAATGTTCAAATAATCAAACCTATTCAAACACCGAATTTGTTACTTTATGCAGAGACGGACCGTTCATATGTTTAGAAGAAAAAACGTTGAATGCTCGAGGTTACGCCTATGTAGCCATGGAAAACCAATTAGTCCGACTATCTTATGAGTGGGCTACAGCATATCATTAAGAAATCTTTCTCACAGGTAAGTATGTACAGTTTTCATTTTTATTTTTATTTTTAACCTTTTGATAATAAACGCTAATTTGTTCGCTATAAAGTATTAAATTGGTATTCGATAAAATTAGTTCTTGCGACCGAAATTATTGATATCATACAAAAATTTATTACATCACTACGAAATTTAACGTTTATTCTTAAGGTATAAATATCTTTAATCAATCAACCAAAAATATTTCAAAAATTCGTCATGAGTTAAATTAGGTCATGGAACCGAAATTACTTTACCGAAAAGAGGGGCGTATATTTTTGATAATATTTGATTGATTAAAGTGGGATAAAAGACCAAAAAGATTTTTTTTTACTTTGTTTTTAAAATTAATATTAAAATAATATTATAAACTTCTTTAAAATTGTAAATATTTGAAAAATTAATATTTTTAATATAAGTTTGTATGTATAAAAACAAAAATATAATATAAGTTTGGTGTGAATTTTTAATTTTCAAAATATGAATTTTTAATTTTATGCATTTTAAATTTAAGTTTGGTGTGAATTTAAAAACAAAAATTTACTTTATTTCGCTAAGTTAAAAATATGATTTTTAAAATTCGTCGTGAGTTGAAGACTAGGTCGTTGAACCGAAATTGCTTTACCCGAGGGAGGGACGAGAACTTTTATTATCATTATTTTTAATCTTATTGAATTAAAGTATGCCAAAAACATTTTAAAAACCCAAAAAAATCTTTACTTTTAAAACCGCGCTTCGAATTGACAAATTTTAAATTTTTGTCGAGGGACGGACTAGGATAACGATCCGAAACGCCCTCACTCCTAAAGGAAAACAAAATTTTTAGAATTTAATTAATTTTATGTTTTATAAAGTTATAAGGTTTTATAAATAAATATAAAAAAGGGGGTCGCGACTCGCGGTGATTTGTGGGTTCACACCACCGCACTCGCGGAGGTCAAAAAACCCAGAAAAAAAATAAAACTGGTCGAACAGACCAGTTTGTTCATCACCACACCCAATTTTCTGCGAAAAACACACACACAAAAATCGCCCAAATTCACCATTTTTCATCAAATCTTTCATAAAATCACAATGAGAAGACTATTATCAAGGAATTACTCAAGGAAATCGGTAAATTTCTACAACTAAACACCATTTAATCCGAATTTTAGTGTTCTTGAACAATTTCATACATAATTCGATTTTGATGCTTTCTAGTGTAATAATGCTTCAATTGTTTGTGTATTATGCTTGTATAACCTAGATTGATGCTATTTAACATGATTAGAAGCTTTGAACTTCAATTTTTGAATAATCTAGGGTTTGTGTTCTTGAGCAAAATTAGGGCTTTTTGATATAAACAGGTTATGGCCGAATTTTGTTGTTAGTTTATGCTAAATTGAGTAGTGTAACATGTTTAGGTTACTAAATGATCAAAACTTTGATCCTAAACATGATTTATGAAGATTAAAGTGGACTTTTTGAACCAAAATTGCATAAACTTGATTTAATTGATATGAATGCCATGAGGAACTTATTTAATTGTTATAATGATTGTTTTTGACATGTTTTAAAAGATAAATGCGAAGGAACTTTGTATAAATTTTCATATATGTATATTTGTAAAAGTGTAGAATTGTTAATATTTTGAAAATGTGTATAGAGTTTAATATGGATTAAACATGTCATTGTAATTGTTTAGATTTATGATTTTGCTAAAACTAATGCATATTTGGATGCACAAAAATTGTGTTTATTTTGCAGACTGAAAGGGGTGAATCTTCATCCCAGGCTCGCAATGCTCCTCCGGAAGATGCAAATCAACATAAAATTAATAACCAATACCGACAAGATATGCCTCACCCAATTGTTTCATATTCAAACATTCATGAGGCAGATTTACATCCGAATTTAAGATTTGATAGATATTGGATAGACTATCCAAAATATCAAAAGAACCTGCACAACCTTGTGTCTAATAATGTTGAGGTACCCAGAATTATAGATTGGGCACCATTAGAGGTAGTGGAATTGGCCGAGCCAATCAGGGAATTACTTACTCAAAGGTATGGTAATTCTACTTTTAGTGATTGGGTACGTTTATTCAACATGCGTAGACCTGTATATAGAGAATGGTGTATAGACTTATTGTGTACTATTGAAATAAATGATCGGGTAGATACTTTAACCGATCGTAGTTTTATTAGATTTTTATTAGGAGGGGAGATGCGCCATATGTCCTTACTAGACATGGCTCGGGCTTTAGGTATATATACGCCAGAGGAGCTAGCATCTTATGATTGCCAGAGGTTAATAGTTTATGGTAGGAGGGTGGATGAGAATTTTGATACGAATGACGTATGGAGTAGGATGACTAGCCATCGCCGATTCCAGGGGGGATTATACTCTTATCTTGATATTGATAGAGCTGAATTAAGAGTAATCCATAGGTTTTTAGCCAATTCGATTACACAACGAGGTAAGAATAAGGAAAAGGTAAATGAACAGGATTTGTTTTACCACATGTGTATTCGAGACCCACAGAGCGCTGTAAGTATACCTTTTTGTGTGGGTTATTATTTATTGACTATGGTTATGTAACATCCCAGGCAAACGTTCCCCGTAGCATGATATTGCCCGCTTTGCCCGTAGGCGCACAGATTTTTCTTGGCAACCACACACGACGAGCACTTTCCCAGGAGGTCACCCATCCTGGTAGTGCTCTCGCCTGAGCACGCTTAACTGCAGAGTTCTCATGAGAACTGCTGCGCTTGTGGTCCCAAAACGCGTCATGCTAGGAAAGGTCTCCACACCCTTATAAGGCATGCTTCGTTCCCCTCTCCAACCGATGTGGGATGGATGTAACACGGATGTTACAATCCTCCCCCCTAATGGGACACAGCGTCCTCGCTGTGCACGTTTGGTTCGGGACCTGGCTCTGATACCATCTGTAACATCCCAGGTAAACGTTCCCCGTAGCATGATATTGTCCGCTTTGCCCGTAGGCGCACGGATTTTTCTTGGCAACCACATACGACGAGCACTTTCCCAGGAGGTCACCCATCCTGGTAGTGCTCTCGCCTGAGCACGCTTAACTGCAGAGTTTTTATGAGATCTGCTGCGCTTGTGGTTCCAAAACGCGTCATGCTAGGAAAGGTCTCCACACCCTTATAAGGCATGCTTCGTTCCCCTCTCCAACCGATGTGGGACGGATGTAACACGGATGTTACAGGTTAGGGGTATGAGGCGTGGTAGCATAATAGGAGGTGGTATATTTATTACTTTAATTGCTGAATATCTCGGTGTGGATAGAAGTCGGGGGGGATTATTAATGGCAGAACCAGAACCCCGCGATAGAATAGATTTGCGTGTTTATCATGGTGCTAAGATCTTAAAGAAACGAAACAACGCGGCAGCACGTTATGATGGCAGGCATACACAGGTTGAGAGAGATCAACAGCAAGGTCAACCGGGAGGGGGTAATCCAATGACGAAAATGCAAATTTTTATGGCTCGACACGAGTATGAAATGGCTAGACAAAAGGCATTTCAAGATTGGCAGTATCATCAAAGCCAAATCATAAGTCATTGTACACACGTAGGTAGAGACTACATTCCTACCGTTATGCCCGAATTTGCTCCTTGGACTATAGAGAGCCGACCACCATATCCTACATATGACCCGGCCCAAGCATTTTACAGCATCTATGGATACGCTTGGGACCCACACTGGAACCATCCTCCTCATCCGTAATTTTCTATTTTTTTTATTTTATTGTAATGTTACTAATTCTTAATTTTCTTATTTCTTATTTCTTATTTTATTATTATAATAGCTTTTATAATTTTCTAACTTTATTAGATTTTAATAATTTTTGAATGTGGTGTGAAAGCCCAACTTCAAAAATATGTATATATGTGTTTGTAGTTTATCTCATGTACAAAACAGGGTAAAACAGCGCATTTTCAAATACTGGCATTAAGTTCAGCAAAAGCTATTAATTTTGACGACAAAACGAAAAACAAATGTGATGTACCAACAAACGGAATGAACAAATCATGTGCACCAATTATCATTCAGCAAACAAACGCCAATATGTTTGGAAACTTTGGTAAAATTTAATCATTTTTCTACGCTAATCACCCTCAATAATTTAAATTGTTACTGATTTCTTGCAAATGAGGGCATTGCAAGATCTTAAGTGTGGGAAGGGGTTAAATTCTTTCAGAATTTTAAAAATTTTTGATTTATACAATTGGTTACCATTAAAAATACTAGTAACGCAGTAGTTGTATTAGAATCTAGTGCTCTCTGATAATAAATAACAGCCCTAGTCTTATATACAGACTACCCAATTCTAGTAAAATTTTTCAAAATTTTCAATTAAATGAATTCAAAATCATGTTTATACATATTTATGAACGATAAAACTAGGTGTTAATACCGAAATTATTGTTCCCTCGGAAAGGACATAAATTGAGAAACAAACTAAAATGTTAGAATTCATTTAAAATGGAATAGAGGACAATAAAAAGGAAAATAAAAAGCCAAGTGTGGGAAAAATTACCAAGTTATTTAAAACATATATCACATATTTTTGTACAAATAACTGAAGATACTTTTGTTTTGGACAATTTCTAAAAAGTTTTACCCGATTTACTGTAAGAAAGATGGATCTACACAATGAATCAATTCCATCATAAAAAGGAAGTAAAGTCTTCCGAAAAAGAAACGCGGTTCTTGATTTAGGTCATGAAGTTGTCGTCCAGACCAGCTGTAGGTTGACGAAAAATCTAGAAAAGTCATCTCTAAAATCAGCAGGAAATCCACGGACCTCAGCATCAAACAGGGTCGCCAAGTGGTCAGACTTATCCTAACCATGAGAGGATCTCTCTTGTAAAATGGGGAGGACACCGTGCAAATTAGCTTGATAAGACTAATGAATCAGACCCCCAGAAAGGATAATCTCCTTAAAAGATCAAAAATCAGCTTTTAAGCCTGATATTACTCAATCCTAGAGATTGACCTTAAAGATTGAGAATTACAAACTCATGGAATTCGATGATATCTAAACTCGAGCTTGAACGAGAAAATATTTTGATCAAAATTACAAACCGATTTGTTTTATGAAAACCCATTTTCAATGCGTTCATTACCATTGAACGTAAAATCCTAGGAATTCACCTGGAATTCATTAGGTCACCTGAACCAAATCGGGTGTCAACCGTAAGAACGGTGGTTGTATAGCATGGTCAAAGACAGGACCTTGTGCCAGACCGAAAAATTATAAGGGTGAGCTTTACTATTTCTCCTACCAAGGATAGTAATTGCATCCGACACGTTATAGACCATAATTAAAAGCATGTCAGGGGACATTGCCTTAACAGTTGCTTGTTCAACGCTTTCCTTTACAACCGTATGGTAGTTTATTGAAAGGTAATATACGGAGCAAGTATACTGGACGTGTTGCTTTCCCAATACAAGGTTAGCAAGTGGGTGACACAAAACCGCAAGTTTTGAGCTAAAATTTTCAAATCTGAAACCCACCAAACCCACAAAAAGAATTTGCAAACACCGGTGAAGGGTTATTCCGGAAAACTTATCTAGGGTAAAAGCTAGATTCAATTTTCAAAAGATCAAATGTTTTCATAAAGATCCAATTTCCTTAATGGATCTAAATTTTTATTGTCATGTGAGACTGTAAACCACAACGTTACTACCATTGTTTATACCGCCGTAAAGAAATCACTGATGTACAAAGTGTGAAGAATAAAGAAGTGATTCTAGTATATTTCAAGACTATATTGCTTGAGGACAAGCAACACTTAAGTGTGGGAATATTTGATAATGCTAAAAACGAACATATATTTTATAGCATTATCCATCAAGAAAGACAAGCTTTTAGTTGCAATTGTTCTATTTACAAGTGATTTTCGTTTAAATAATAAAAGGTGAAGACAAAAGACAGATTCGACGAATTGAAGACGCAAACGACCAAAAAGCTAAAAAGTACAAAGTACAATCAAAGAGGTTCCAATTATTGATAAGAAACGTCTCAAAATTACAAGAGTACAAAACGCGAAACGCAAAGTACAAGATATTAAATTATACGCAAGGACGTTCGAAAATCCGGAACCGGGACCAGAGTCAACTCTCAACGCTCGACGCAACGGACTAAAAATTACAAGTCAACTATGCACATGAATATAATATAATATATAATTAATTCTTAAAATTAATATATACATTATATTATATTATATAATCCGTCGGTAAGCTAGGAGCCAAACTTATGTGAGCTGGAATCCACAGCTCCGCACTCGCGGAGCTTTGAAGACCAAAAAGGCCGCACTCGCGGAGCCCAAAAAGTCAGAAATCCACCTTTAAAAGGCCGAGCATTCGGCCGAATTTTACACACCTTTTTCATTATTCATCATACGTAAAGTATATATATATATATATATATATATATATATATATATATATATATATATATATATTATAATTTTAATTTTAATTTTAATTTTAATTCTAATAATAAGGCTATGTTAGCGAATGTTGTAAGGGTGTAAGTCGAAATTCTGTCCATGTAACGCTACGCTATTTTTAATCATTGTAAGTTATGTTCAACCTTTTTACATTAATGTCTCGTAGCTAAGTTATTATTATGCTTATTTAATACCGAAGTAATCATGATGTTGCGCTAAATATTTAAATTTGGGTAATTGGGCTTTGTACCATAATTGGGGTTTGGACAAAAGAACGGCACTTGTAAAAATTAGACTATGGGCTATTAATGGGCTTTATATTTGTTTAACTAAATAATAGTTTGTTAATTTTAATATAAAGATTTACAATTGGACATACCTATAAATAACCATATACACTCGATCGGACACGATGGGCGAGATATTTATATGTACGAATAATCGTTCATTTAACCGGACACGGGAATGGATTAATAGTCTATGGAATTATTAAAATAGGGGTGAAATTATGTACAAGGACACTTGGAATAATTGATAACAAAGTATTAAAACCTTGGGTTACACGCAGTCGATATCCTGGTGTAATTATTAAACAATGTATTAAGACCTTGTTACAGTTTAAGTCCCCAATTAGTTGAAATATTTGACTTCGGGTATAAGGATAATTTGACGAGGACACTCGCACTTTATATTTATGACTGATGGACTGTTATGGAAAAAAACCAGACGGACATATTAAATAATCCAGGACAAAGGACAATTAACCCATGGGCATAAAACTAAAATCAACACGTCAAACATCATGATTATGGAAGTTTAAATAAGCATAATTCCTTTATTTTCATATTTAATTGCACTTTTAATTATCGCACTTTTATTTATTGTTATTGTATTTAATTGCACTTCTAATTATCACATTTTTATTTATTGTCATTGTATTTAATTGCACTTTTAATTATCGTACTCTTTAATTATCGCAAGTTTATTTCATCGCACTTTTATTTATCGCAATTTCATTATCGTTATTTACTTTACGCTTTAAATTAAGTCTTTTATTTATTTAATATTTTACATTAGGTTTTAACTGCGACTAAAGTTTTAAAAATCGACAAACCGATCATTAAACGGTAAAAACCCCCTTTTATAATAATAATATTACTTATATATATTTGTATTTTTATAAAATAAAACTAATATAGCGTTAAGCTTTGTTTAAAAGATTCCCTGTGGAACGAACCTGACTTACTAAAAACTACACTACTGTACGATTAGGTACACTGCCTATAAGTGTTGTAGCAAGGTTTAGGTATATCCATTTTATAAATAAATAAATATCTTGTGTAAAATTGTATCGTATTTAATAGTATTTCCTAGTAAAAATAAAGCTATTTCATATAAAACCTCTACGCACATCAGGAGACAACTCACCAGTGAACCCGAGGCGATTGAATTTTACTACGCCTGTGACACCCGACCCAAGGGTTTCTTTGGTTTGACCAAATGGTGAAACATTCAGTCCTCATATTGTTTACTTGTGATACCCCAAACTTTAAGGTATTATTTTATTAATTAATAATAACTTTTTATTCAAGTTTTATATGCATGAGTTAAACTTAAGTGTAAAAGAGTTTGTAAGTTAAGTAAATAAACTATATAGTTAGTCCAAACTAACTAAGGACCTACCTTGTAAGGAAAGAAGATTAAATAACTAGTTAGAATGAGGGACCTTGAATGTAAGAATTGACTAGGAGGGACTAAAAGTGTCAAGTGAGCTAAAGTTGTAAAATTGAAAACACCCTTTGGGTGTTGGTTTTGTAAAAGGGATAAACATTAATCTGATTTTAAAATGGTGTAAGTAGGGTCGATGGCTTAAGTGGCAAGGCCAGCGGCCCGCGACTTTCAAAACCAGAAAAACGTTTGGAACGCTGCGTGATAATGCAAAAACGAACATATATTTCATAGCATTATCCCTCGAGAAAGACAAGCTTTTAGTTGCAATTGTTCTATTTTCAAGTGATATTCGTTTAAATAATAAAAAGTGAAGACAAAAGACAGATTCGACGAATTGAAGATGCAAACGACCAAAAAGCTCAAAAGTACAAAGTACAATCAAAGTGGTTCAAATTATTGATGAGAAACGTCTCAAAATTACAAGAGTACAAGACGCGAAACGCAAAGTACAAGATATTAAATAGTACGAAAGGACGTTCGAAAATCCAGAACCGGTACCAGAGTCAACTCTCAACGCTCGACGCAACGGACTAAAAATTACAAGTCAACTATGCACATGAATATAATATAATATATAATTAATTCTTACAAATTATATATATATATTATATTATATATTAAAACCGTCGGCAAGAAGAAAACAAGCAAATGTGAGCTGGAATCCCAGTCCATGCGATCGCATGGCCAGATGGCACAAATGCCATGCGATCGCATGGAGCAAAAATGTTGGTGACATCCTATAAATTTCGCAGTTTTTGGTCGAATGTAATACCATCTATCCTCTCTATCTCACAGATATATATATATATATATATATATATATATATATATATATATATATATATATATATATATATATATAATTATATTTTAATTTTAATTTTAATTTTAATTTAATAATAATAAGGGTATGTTAGCGAATGTTGTAAGTGTGTAAGTCGAAATTATGTCCGTGTAACGCTACGCTATTATTAATCATTGTAAGTTATGTTCAACCTTTTTAATTTAATGTCTCGTAGCTAAGTTATTATTATGCTTATTTAATGCCGAAGTAATCGTGATGTTGGGCTAAATATTAAAGACTGGGTAATTGGGCTTTGTACCATAATTGCGGTTTGGACAAAAGAACGACACTTGTGGAAATTAGACTATGGGCTATTAATGGGTTTTATATTAACTAAATGATACCTTGTTAATTTAATATATAGACTTATAATTTGACGTAATTATATATAACCACATACGCTTGACTGGGTACGGTGGGCAGGATATCTATAAATACCAATAATTATTCATTTGACCGGACACGGGGATGGATTAATAATCAATAGACTTGTTGAAACAGGGGTGAATTACATACAAGGGTAATTGGTGTAATTGTTAACAAAGTAATAAAACCTTAGATTACACGCAGTCGATAACCTGGTGTATTCATTAAACAAAGTATTAAGACCTTGTTACAGTTCGAATCCCCAATTAGTTGGAATATTTGACTTCGGGTATAAGGATAATTTGACGAAGACTCTCGTACTTTATATTTATGACTGATGGACTATATTGGACAAAACCGTATGGACATATCGAATAATTCAGGACAAAGGACAATTAACCAATGGTAATAAATTAAAATCAACACGTCGAACATCATGATTACGGAAGTTTAAATAAGCATAATTCCTTTATTTCATATTTTATCGCACTTTTATTTACTGTCATTTTATTTATCACAATTTTAATTATCGTACTTTTTAATTATCGTAATTTTATTTACTATCATTTACTTTATCGCACTTTAATTTATCGCACTTTAATTATTGTCATTTACTTTTCGCTTTAAATTAAGTCATTTATATTTTTAATATTTTACATTAGGTTTTAACTGCGACTTAAGACATAAAATCGACAAACCGATCATTAAACGTTAAAAACCCCCTTTTATAATAATAATATTATTACTTATATATATATATATATATATATATATATATATATATATATATATATATATATATATATATATATATACAAATATAGATTTTAAAATATAGCGTTAAACTTGGCTAGCTCCCTGTGGAACTAACCGGACTTACTAAAAACTACACTACTGTACGATTAGGTACACTGCTTATAAGTGTTGTAGCAAGGTTTAGGTATATCCACTCTATAAATAAATAAATAACTTGTGTAAAATTGTATCGTATTTAATAGTATTTCGTAGCAAAAATATAACTATTTCGTATACACCTCTACGCACATGAAGTATTTTTGAAGCCGCTGCCTGGGAATCTGCTTAAATGCCGAAAGCGAAATGCTATATAAAAAAAAGATTTTTAATTTAGTTTTGTAAAAATACGTTTAAAAAATACAAAAATATAAAAAGAAAAACAAAATATATATATTTTTAAGAATTGTTCAAAATATATAAATTATAAAATATTTCTATTTCTATTTTTAGTTTGTAAAAATATAAGTTTTTATTTAATTTATATAAATATTTTATATAAATATTAAAACGGAAAATTTAAAACAGAAAAAAAAAGTATACGGGCCACTACACTGTAGCAGCCCAACTTCTGGCCTGGTTTCCTAATTCATGCGACCGCATGAATATCCTACACACAATCCATGCGATCGCATGGACTGATTTGACAGCCCCGGTACCTTAGTCAACGAATTAGGGTTACGTTTTTATTATTATTATTATTATTATTATTATTATTATTATTAATTATAATTAGGGTTAATTATTATATTATTTAGTATTAGTTTTAATTAATTTGTATTTTTAAGTTTAATTAGTTTTATTAATATATAAAAATTAATACTTTTATAAAATAAATATAAAAATAATATTTTTATAAAAATAAATAATTTTATCACTTTTTATATCTTTTATATTTCATATCTTTTTAATCGTTAATTCATAATTTATATGTTTTTCGCTCGTAATTAGTTTTAATATAAGTTTTTCCGTAGTTATTTATATTTCTAGATTTTTAGGATTTGCCGTAAAATCCCTTAAGTGCTTTTTCTTTAGACTAAGATATAGGTGCTTTAGAATTTTGCGACGCCTTTTTAAGATTTTAGTACTTTTTAAGTTATTGCCTTTTTGGATATAGTATTCCTTCTAAGCTTTAATACCTTTAGACGCAACTTTTAATTCTTAGTTTTTAGATTTTTAAGTTTCAACGCGCTACGTTCTTTTTATTATTTTTCGACCTTTTATTTTTCGACGTTTTCCGACGCACTCTTTTTCTTTCTTATTTCTCGACGCTCTAGTTTTTAGGACAAAGAATTTTCTATTTCTTCTCTAAAATTTCTTTAAATTTCGACGAAAAATTATTTTAAGTGGTTAAATTGATAGACACTCAAAATTTTCTGGTTCGAAGTAATAGTTGGATTTGTTAGTGGCGAGTTGTGGGCTTCCGATTTAAAGGGTCCTGGATACCTGCTGCATCTATTGGCTATTCGAAACGTGGGCAAAATCAGAAAAGTCTATTAATTTGATAACTTATATAATTTTTATTTTTATAACTAATAGGATATTCAGTGAATGCACCGAGCAAAACGTTCACCACCTTTTATACGTTCACCACCTGTAACTCGATCAAGACATCTAGCCAATATTGTCGCCGTTGATTTTTCTTTAGAATCGTCATCCAGTCGACCAAGTACTCCAATTAAAATTTCCGATAATCCATTTTTTGAACCCGACCTCACAATTGAGAACCCGGAGGATATTCAGGGACAATTCAGAGATCCTGAACCATTAATCATTCCTCCGGAACCACCAATCATTCAAACAGAGATTGTCGAGGAACAAACCATTAAATCAGAATCCTCCAGTGATTCAGATTCAACAAATTCAATCATGGAAAATCTGGAACCTCTAAGTATGGAAGACTGAATGAGAGCTAAACGCACTGGTCAAGGTCACGCAATTACTCAACCAGACATTAATGCGCCAGACTATGAAATCAAAGGACAAATCCTACACATGGTAACTAATCAATGCCAATTTAGTGGTGCACCGAAGTAAGATCCAAATGAACATCTTCGTACCTTTAACAGGATCTGTACTCTATTTAAAATCTGAGAAGTGGAGGATGAACAGATCTATCTCATGTTATTTCCCTGGACTTTAAAGGGAGAAGCCAAAGATTGGTTAGAATCGTTACCTGAAGGGGCGATTGATACATGGGACGTCATAGTTGAAAATTTTCTTAAACAATTCTTTCCGGCATCTAAAGCCTTGAGACTTCAAGGAGAAATTGTTACGTTCACACAAAAGCCAAATGAAACTCTATATGAAGCGTGGACAAGATTTGGAAAGTTGTTAAGAGGATGTCCGCAACATGGTTTAGACACTTATCAAATAGTACAAATATTCTACCAAGGATGCGACATCACTACAAGGAAAGACATCGATATAGCAGCTGGTGGTTCCATTATGAAGAAAACCGCAACTGAAGCTTACAAAATTATTGATAACACTGCTTCCCACGCACATGAGTGGCATCAAGAAAAAGATATCGTTAGATCATCTAAAGCAGCTAGAGCCGATTCTAGCCATGACTTTGATTCCATTTCTGCAAAGATAGATGCTGTCGAGAGACGAATGGAAAAGATGACTAAGGATATTCACTCAATACGAATTAGTTTTGAGCAGTGTGGAGGACCACATTTGACAAAAGATTGTCTCAGTATTGAACAAACAATGGAACAAAGAGAGAATGTTTCATACATGAACCAAAGGACATGAAATAATTATCAAAATAATTATCAACCGCCAAGACCAATTTACAATCAAAATCAGAACTATAACCGA